>NC_056739.1:1782746245-1782988745 GCF_019279795.1 Protopterus annectens | reverse complement strand
CAACTAGATGTTCTTCATATCGGCCCATCTCATTACTTAATGTCGATTATAAAATGTTTATGAGTATCTTTGCTGATTGATTGAAGACAATCATTCCCGGCATTATAGATATAGATCAGGCAGGCTTCATTGTAAATAGAAATACTTTTGATAATATAAGAAGAACTTTAACATTAATAGATTTTGCAAATAGGAAAAAGAAAGATTTAACACTTATTAGTCTTGATATAAGTTCAGCATTTGATTCAGTAAGTTGGGACTATCTGTTTACCTTAATGAAGTGCACAAACTTCTCAGATGCATTTGTAAATCTAATTGAGCATTTATACAAAGGAACGTTGGCTTATATTAAGGTAGGAACATATGTTTCACAAAAAATACCCATTCTTAAAGGTACAAAACAAGGATGTCCACTTTCTCCACTATTATTCACTTTAGTAATGGAGCCTTGGGCTAATTTGATCAGAAACAGTACTGACATAGAGGGTTTTGAAATAGATGAAAATACAACATCCAAAATTCAACTTTTTGCAGATGACGTTCTAATTACATCAACAGGATCTAATTCTTCTATGCAGTCTCTATTTGATAACATGATGAATTTTAAAAGTATTTCTGGTTTAATATTCAATGAAGAAAAAACTAAAATACTACCTATATATACACGAAAAAATATTCTCATTAGTGATTTTACTAAATATGTACCCAATTCAGGTCAGATAACTTATTTAGGTATAATACTATCTAAAGATATTAAATCTATTATATATAATAATTATAATACCTGTTTTCTTAATATACAAAATCTTTTTAATACCTGGAATAATATGTTTTTACTATGGAGGAGAGACTTACAATTATTAAAATGATAATATTCCCCAAGATTTTATACTTAATACAATCAATAATACTTCCACCTACAAAAATAATTATCATGAAACTGAATACACTAATGTTAAATTTCCTATGGGCACCTAATAGACCTAGGATTGCATTAAAGAAACATACTAATAGCTGGTCTCAAGGGGGTATTTCTTTTCCAGACTTTAATTTATATACTATCTCTTCTATTGTAAAAGTTATTACTTTATTAATAGATCAGTCATATGTCGCAAAATGGAAAGATTATTGGGAGCTAATTAGTATGCACTTCATGAAAATCTCCTTAACACATAAAAATATGATTGTAAATAACTCCATGTTATGGTTACTAAAGGAATTTTGTACTTCACCTATTACACCTAAACATATGGTTTGTTACCCATTAAATATTATTATTAGTTATCGTAACTTTATATTCATATACCCTAAATATAGGGAATGGAATTTTATTGTATTCCCTATAATGTATACTCAGGGTATGCTTTTGTCATCTATTTCTGAAGGAACTCATTTAGCTATAGATAATGATCTAAAGTACTGGTATCAGTTGATATCTGATAATAAAGTTAAAAATCTAGATTTCTTAAAACAAGAATTTGATCTAAGAGAAACTTGCTGGTTAGAGGTTCAGACCTTTAGACAACATCTCATGAATAAAATAGATCTAATGTCTATAACAGTTAAAGAATCTATTCCAACACTGATTGATTACCTGATATTAAATTTACAACATAAAGTTTCTGATAAAGGTAAACTTTCATACATACATAAAATTATCAGACAAGAAACTTTTTACAGTGTAGATTCATACTGGAATTATTTCACTTCTATTAATGGGGACCCACCAAATCAACAAGATAAACAATATATATTGGAATTTGCTTATAGAACTACGTCTTCCATTGTCTGGAGACTTTATACATGGAAATTTTTACATAGATCTTTTTATACACCTTTGATGATGAATAAAATAAATAATAAAGATAATTTATGTAAGAGATGTAATGTAGAAATTAATGCTGACTGGGCTCATATGTTTTATGACTGTATAAAATTGAAAGAATACTGGAAGTCAATTAATGAATTTTTGCAGGCTCTTTTTACAGATAATTTCATTATTTCTAAATCTCTTATATTATTCAACACACCTGTACCTCAAAGTGTTAAAAAGGTTAAGCTTCCCTAGTTATGGTCTATTCTAGCAGTGGCTAGGAAAATAATAACTAGAAATTGGATTTCAGATACACCTCCTTCGTTCAATGAATTTAAAAATGTTATGAATATAGTGTGCCATATGGAAATAAACACAATTATGACAAGAACAAATAGAAAAACATCTTATTATATTGTATGGGATAATTTACAAAATTTGTTAAAAAAATGTTAATTTCAATAGCATGGTATTTTAGTTTAATTAATTGATCTGATTGTAGTGGATGTCTTTGTAAATACTTTAGTTGTTTTGTTGAATATTATAATAATACCTATTTTTAATTACTTGTATAAAATTGTTATGATATTTCTCTTATATGTTAAAACAATAAACCTGTTTGGAAAAAAAAAAAAAAAAAAGTCAGGTTGCTACCAGCCTGGGTGCCCAAGTCCCTCACAACTGCTTGCATGCTTAGTACATTGTTATTAATGTGAGAATTAGTGGGGATGCCATTTTCCCCAAGGGGATAATGATGCATTTCTTGGCATTCAGTTTGAGGCCGTGCTCCTGGCACCAATCATTTGTTTGGGCAAGGCCCTCTTGGAGGCTGTTCACATCACTAGGGGAGTTTAAGAGAGTGCCTATCATGCAGTCATCTGCAGACTTGGCCAGCCACAGCCCACTGGTTTTGGCTTGCATCTCAGAAAAGTATATCCCAAACAGTAGAGGCCCCAAGACAAATCCTTGGGGTACACACTTGTCACGGGTCTACTACTAGAGGTGTCTTCCCATATTTTGACTGAGTGGGTTCTATCACTAAGCCAGTTAGCTACCCATCAGGTAACATACAGGTTGATGCCTAGTTGGGAGAGTTTTTCTGTTATGCCTAAGAGGGGAATAGTGTCAAAGGCTTTGGCAGGTCAAGATAGGCAGTGTGCACTATCTTCCCCTTGTCCATGGCTTTGGAGACTGTTTCGAAGAAAATGACCATGTTTAGTAGGTATGATCTCCCTTTGACAAAACCAAACTATGTGGGGGTCAAGCATTTGGATGTTGTCAATGTCCTTGTTTATAAGGTCCATGATAATGCATTTCATGGCCTTGCAAATCAGTCTAGTTAGGCTGATGGGTCTGTAATTGCCTGGGTCAGTGGATGCTCCACCTTTGTGTAGAAGGATGACAGTGGCTGTCCTCCATTTGGCTGGGATGAAGCCAGTGCTCAGGCTTTGGTTCAATAGGTTACTTAATGGAGCTGAGAGCTCATTCCTGAGTTCATGTAAGATGCAGTTAGAATGTTGTCGTGTCCCATGGAGACTGTATTTTTGCCCTTGAGAGGGCATTATTGACCTGCTTCCTGGTGATGAGAGGAGGGGGAAAGGTGCTGAGGATGTCCTAGTTTACTGATGGGTGGACAGAGGGGAGATGTTTTCACTGAACCTTTCTGTCAGCAGGTTGGCTATATCTACCATGTTTGTGTATGTGGTGTTCTTGACCACCAGTTCAGAGCAGATTTGGGGGTTACCTTTGAGATTGCAGACATATGTGAAGAAGGCCTTGTGATTGCCCTTAGTGGATGTGGCCAATTTTGACTCGAAGTTAGCCTTAGAGGATTTCACCTTATTTGCTTGCTCAGACAAAGGAGAAATTGCTTCCAACTTGGCATCTGCTGCCTCTTGGTCCAAAACAGCATTGTTTTCCTTTTATTACAGAGTTTATTTATTGCTGCTATCCACCAGACAGGTTTACTCTTCCTTGAGGAAGATGATTTGGTCCTGTCAGGTATTGCTGAGTCCATACAGCTATGAAGCTGCTCATATACTTTTTTGGTGTAGGCTTCAGCTTTCGAAAATATTTTTTGTTTGACCCTGACGGGAGGGGGGGGTCAGGGAAGATGGTGACTTTGAAAGTGATTGCTTTATGGTTGGATCTTACCAAGGAGGATGATACTGTCAGGGTGCTACAGTGGCTACTCATTTTGGTTAGTACCAGGTCCAAGATATTTTCACCTCTAGTGAGGGTGTTGACCAGCTGATCCAATGAATTGGCATTGACAAAATCAAGGAATCTCTGGGTGTTCATGTTTGGGCTAGAATTTGTCTTCCAGTGGGTGGGTTGTTAAAGTCACCCAGGATCAGGGTAGAGGGTTGAATCTTGATGGATTCAAGTAAGTTCAGATAGGTGGAGTGGATGTCCGGCATCATGGTTGGGACTCTGTAGCTATATATGATTTGAATAGGTGTTTTGTCAACAGTTAACTGCACTTGGAGTGTCTCCTGTGTGTCATACCATTTGACCAGCCTAGAAGTGTGTATGTCTTTGATAAATATGGAAACTCCACCTCCTTTGGCTTTGTAGCCCTCCATATGGGGTCTAAAAGTAAGGTAGGATGAGTAACCTGGTAATGCTGGGGTCCTTTCAGAATCTTTGAACCAGGTTTCATTGACTGCACAAATGTCAGCATCCTCCAGGGTGAGGAATGTTTGTAAAGAAAACAGTTTCATGCTAAGACTCCTAGCATTTAGCAGCATGGCCTTTACATTTTGTAAGAATATTTCATGTTGGTAATTTGTGCTCATGGCTTTGCCTAAAAAAGGTACTATGGGGAGGCAAGAGCCTTTGCCAGAAGCCTGATGCCCAGGGGAGACAAATTAAGACCATCTCTGGCAAAGCATCGTGGTCTGTCAGTCGTGCCCTCCCAGGCTATCAGGTACTGGACCCCCTTGGAATTATGCCAGGCCAGCCAATTGTTAAAGTCAATCATTTTCTGTTTGTATTGAGGCATCATTCTAGGTGATGATAGGATGCTGCTTAAGACTAGGGACATTCCTGCCTGGGACACGTATTCAGTGAGCTCAATCATGTCTCTCTTCATATTGTCCAGAGAGGTACATCTCATGTCATTCATACCAACATGGATTATGACTGAGTCATAACCTGTTGTTAAGAGACTTGAGTGCCTGCATGATATGGTGGACTGTAGCACATGTCAAGCAACCTAGTGTGACATTCTCCTCATCTAGCCTGGTGAGGGGCACATCTGTGTGTCTCACGATAGAGTCTCCTATGATTAGTATGTTGGGTTTGTGGCTGCCCCTTAGAGGCTGTGAGACACAGGCATGTTTACTATGTGTGGTGCTTGGTGCTGCGGGTTGTGATGTGCATGTGTGTTTTTGCTTCAGAGGTCTTTTTTTTGTTTTTGTTGAGAGCCTCCGCATATGTAGGAGTGTGTGGTACAGGTATGGGTGGTGTTAGAAGTATGATGTTTGTCGTGTTTGCGCAGACAACCTTCTTAGTATCAGATGTACTGACTTATGACTGAGACAGCAAGGATTCTAGGTTCTTAATGTAATTGCATCTCTCACATATTGTATTCCTAGATGGTAGTAGCAGAGGGAAGTCTGTGTACATAAGGCAGTTGCAACAATGTCTCAGGATGCCCATATCAACCAGACTAGCAGGAGAAACCACAGGAAATTGTTTGTCTATGGTTGTCAGAATCTGTGAAAGAGAGGTCAGGGATGGTAGAGTGGTTACTATCTGAGGAGAGTTCCTATAGGTGTGAGTAGGGCTGGATAAAATCAATACAATACCTGCAAGAGAGGGCCTCACTTACACAGGAGTGCTGGTAAGGGAAAAATGCAGCTGAGATACCGTACAAAGGATTAAAGTGGCTCAGCAGCTGTGCACGACACATACCAAGCACAAACCTTTGCAAATGTGGGGTTTAAATACCACAAAATGGAAGCAAAATAGAAACACTGGAATGAACCAATCAACCTTTGTCTCAGAGCTCTTGGCTAAACTCCCTGTGCCAGATCAGATCTAACTAGTTCACTTGCTCCCACTAAGTGCAGGCAGGCCCTGGCCATCACAAGATGATTTAGCAGGAACACAAGACTCATACAAACAGATTTGGATATAGCAAAACCTGTATCCAGATTATGCTAAAGATATTTAAACTCTGTTTAGGTTGATTTAGCACATGAGAACAGAAACACACTTAAATATAACAGTAGCAAACAAGAGCAAACTGATTTAAACAAATTAAACAATTAACCAATAAAAAGCTCAAAAACTGAGCCCAATTCCAGCAACCTTCAATCAGACAAGTTCTAACTGCACACTCCTGTCACTAGGGTGCAGGAGAACCATCACCAAAAAATATGGCCTGGAATAATGCTCAAGTTATACAGAACTAGATTCAGCAAGTTTGAATCTAGTCTATGCTACAGAAAACAAGGTACAACAATTTCAGAAAGAAACAGTTCAAATAAACAGCCACAATAAGCCTTCAACCAGCAATTCCCAGCTCAGAAGAACAGAATCATCCATCTCCTGCCACAAGAGTGTAGGCCACAAACTTTCCTAATGTAAAACAACTGGCCTGAAGCCCAAGTGCATAAACCAAAAGGCATAAACCAAACAGTTACAATTTAATCAGGCTACTAACAAGCAGTAATAAATGCAGCAGAATAAATATAATTGAAGACTTTTAAGGACAAGCAGCAAAAGGAAAATACAGTAATAAAGTAGGAAGACAAACACTATAGCAGAGGAATAGAAAATCTTCCGTTTTGCGGTTATGCGTATAGCACGGAATGGGAGATTTCCCTTTCCTTCACTATAGTGCGATCTTAGAGTAGGTATATTTAAGTAGGGGGAGTGGGGGGTGCAAGTGGGCAAAGCCCCCCTGCGAAAACATATTGAAAGGTGTTTTTTTTTTTTGTCCCTTTCACATGTTCGAGTTTCTCTAAATTTGAGATTCTGGTTTTGAGTTTATGACTTTTGAGTTTAGAGAAATTCAATCGTATGTTGGGGAACCATATTTTTTTCTTCTTTCTTTAGGTTAAGTGGGAAAGGAGGAAACACGATAATTCAAGGTTGAGAAACTAAGGTGGTGGGCCTTCACAAATGATCTCTCTCTACCCAGTAGAAAGAGCTGATGTGATGGGACTGGGAGGAGTGTCCTAGATGAGATTTACAGTAGGGGCGAGCAACTGAAAAGCCACCAAATTTAAGAACACAACAAGAACTGGGTGGGTGGGAGGTTGAAAATGAAGCCACAGATCAGCAATATTCAGAGCAAATAGGAGGCATACAAACACGTCAGGTAAATACAGATATTTTGAAATATAAGTGCAATGCTGTTTCTCAGCTCCTCCCAATAATTAACTGAAGCTTTTCATGGTTTGTAAAGGCATTCTTTGGTAACTTTTTTAACTGACCCTAGCCAAGAACTCTTAAAACTCGAACAGAACAGAAAACTTAAAAAAAGAAGCAAATGTAATTCTGGAATAAGATACAAAATAAAAGTGATCAAACCTTAAATGAAGAGCTTCAATTCAAAGTAAAATGCAGCCACAGATAGCCAATATTTAGAGCAAACAGTCAGCTTTCATACATCAATTATCAGTTTAATTTTTTCAAGTCTTTTGGGTTTCTAGTACCAATAAAGGAATATAACCCATTCCTAAGTCAAAGTATGATTAAAGTTCATGAAATTAGTATCATCTCAGTCTTTGATGTTAGCCAAAAGTGCTCTTATCAGTACACACAATGTGCCCAGAATATTGGTAGCATATCAAAATATGACTGTAAATTCTTTTTATGAAACCCATTGCTTTTAATACTATTGGAAGTGTCTGGGTATCCTTCCTCCACATTGCCCTCTTTTATTCCTGCAGATCCTGTTATTTTATGACTTTGTATCTCTCTCTGTACATAAAACGATGTAATCACTGGGTATAGTTATTTCAGTGATCAATGCTACTTTTATCTTCTTTTCATGGACTACTACATCTTAATTACTCTCATCTATTTTTTGAACTAATGGGTGATCCTTTGTAATGCAAACATCATCATTCTCTAGAATGCTCTGTGGTTAATGTTTCCAATGCTTCTCAACTACTTTAATGTTGTAGTGTTTGCACAATCCCCAGTGCAACAGTCTTGCCACATAATTATGTCTTTCAGTATAAAGACCCCCTGTCATGATGTATCACACCCAGCAACAAGATGTGGGATTGTTTCCAGTTCTGTTTTACAAAACCTGCATTTGTCTGTTTCTCCCACATGTTCAATTGACTTTGCAAATGATTGTGTGCATGGTCTACTATCCTGAGCTGCCAATATTTACCATTCTCTTTTAGCTTAAACTCACCTCTCCTTAACCATTCCTGCATCAGATCATGACTGACATGAGGTTGTTCCAGGGTTATTCAGTACTTGTAGCTATATTTGTGCTCTTCCACATATCTTCCCTTCTCATTTGATTATTCTTCTTATATTCTTTCATCTTAGACATGTGCTCCTCATTAAAATGTTCACTATGTTTGGGTCTGGTGAAGTCAGCAGATATATATGCAGTCCTACAATTGCAGATCTATACTTGTAATTAAATTTGAGGAGACCCATACCTCCTTCAGAATGAGGAATATATAATCTTGGTGTTCACTGATTTTTATATATCATTTGATAAGTGTGATTCATTTTTCTTGCTTTCCTGTCCACCTGATCCAATACCTTTTGGGGCCAGTCAGTCACCTCAAAACTGTAAGTTAGAACAGGAAGAGCAAATTGGTTTGTAGCTTGGACATCATTCCTAGAAATCAGGGCTGTTTTCAGTGTTAATTTTAGTCTTCTAAAATATTCCTTACTAAATTTTGTTAACATTTGTTCATGTTTTATAGTCAATCCTTCATCGATTCCCAAATATTTATACACCCCTCCTGCTCAGGCACCTTTATATCACATTCCTATCTAAGACTAATATTTTCTTAGTGCTAAAGCTTTCCTGATTTAAATGTTGCTTTTGCACATTTATCAGGACCAAATGACATTCTTATATCATCTAAGAAAAATTTGACCAGTTGCAGCTCTGATTTCAACTCCTCATCTGATGAACTATACAGTTTAAAATTGTCCTCAAAAAGTAGATGAGAAGTCTTTGCACTTTGTTGTTTTCTGGGAGCCAAATTGCAACCATGACCTAATCTGTTAAGAAAACAGCTTAATGTATTGAGGGCAAGACAAAAGAGCAGTGATGACAAAGTCTCCATGAAATATCCCCCTTTGAATTTTTATCCCTAGGATAATAATTTGTCCTTTATCATGGCTTAGCTGCAAAGTAGTTTGCCACTGTTTCATGGTCACTGTAATGTAATTGATCAGGGGTAGGGTGTTTCTTAAAACATCTGTAAGCAGTCCTTTATCCATAAATGTGGAATTCTGGCAAATGTTTTTTTTTAATCTATCCATGCCATACTTAGATTCTTCTCCTTTTTACAATTCTCCATTTAACAACAAATGATGCTTTGTTCTATATGACTTTCTTTTGTTACCCTTTTGCTCTATTGCCTTGATTAAGTTTTTTAAATGACTATAAATGTTGTCAACATTAATTTCAGTATATAGTTTATACATCATTGCAAGGCAAGTTATTGGTCTCTAGGTTTTAGGATAGCTTTCAGGTTCACTCTTAAGGAGGAATATCATTTTCCTGTTTATAACCTGCTTAGAATCTGTTCAGAGTACACATATAAGTAGTTTTACTCAGTGTTAAATCTTTGTGTGAAGATATTAATACTTTTAGCCAGACAGAAGTTGCTACATCTGGGCCTGGGGTTTTCCATTTAGGAGCATTTCTTAATTTTGTTTCAGTTTCTCTGGCAGTTAATGCATCTGATTTCATATCCTGCACATTTAAACTTATTATTGTTTCTTTTACTTCTTCTCTCCATTCAGTATCTTTGTTAAGTTCCACAGAGTCTGCATAAATATTTCTCTAAAATGTGTCTATTTCTTCTTCTTTGGTGGTGTTTCTATTCCTTTTGCTTTGCTTCCCAAATTCTCTACAAAATGTTTTTGGGTCATCGATAAATTGCTTATTTTGTACTTTTCATTTATATTTACCTACATAACGTCTACATTTTTTTACTTATGCTGATATCTTTAGTTTACTATTTACAATAGTATATGATAGATCCTAATCTGTTCTAATACTGCATATTGCTTTTGTCTGTCTGTCTAAGTACTTTTTTTACTCACATTTTTTATTTGATTTTCCAATAAAAATTTAGAAAACAGAATAATCTACAATTTAAATGACAAATAATCATAAACTATGCACAAAATTTACAGAGGCCTCAGTCAAGAAAAAATGGGAATAGCAAAAATATAAACAAGAAAAAGGGTTATACAATATTCTATAGTTCTTGCTTCTAGATTGATTAGTTAGATGGAGTCATATCTGGATTCATTGTCTTAATAAGGGAGAAAACATTCTTCCAAGGATTATTAGTCCATTTTCTGGGAGAACTTCTTAATTCTTTTACTTTAATTTCAGTTGATGCTACTTCATCCAGTAGAGTCATGAAGTGTTCAACAGTTGGAATGGAGAGTTACATCCATCTTCTTGTGATGCATTTTCTGGCTACTGCCAAAATTGTCCAAATAAAGATATTTGTTTTTGTTATTCATTGTAATAGAATCATTTATATTAAAAACAATTAAAGATTCTGATAATATAAGGGAATCATTAAAGATAGTTTGAAGAAAATTTCCGATGTCTTACCAAAAATTTTTGATGAGAGAACATTTATAAAATATATGAGACCAATCTGCCTTACATTTCAGAGAGCATATCCCAACACATTACCTCATTAGAAAGATTAAATTTAGCAATTCTATTAGGAGTGTAGAATGCTCTATGCAAAAATTTCCAAGAAAAAATTTTTGGGAAGACACTGGAAATTTTCTTCAAGCTATCTTTAATGATTCCCTTATATTTTCAGAATCTTTAATTTAATGGAGTGTAAGAGATTAGTTTTATTTTCAGAGGCTAAGTACTTTTGTTGATGTGCTCTCTCTTCTATACTCGTCTAACAGTGACACTTTTTGTCTTAATTGCTTTAAAGTTTTCCTATTCAATACTTTCATGATGGCATTTGATTTCTTCCATTCCTTTCCCTTATTGCCCTGTATTTTTGAGGTAAGACTTTATCTGTTATTAATTTAGTTTGGCAGTAATTTATCTTATTTACCTCTGTTATATCATATGAAGTTCTGTTAATAGCACCGATTACTGTGTTCATTTGTTTTATCAGACTTCTAACTTTTTTGTTTTTATTGACTTTCTGTAATCTATTTCTTACATCAATCTTAATATTTATATCCATCTTCATTAAATTAAGCAACTCTTCCCTTAACTCATTTTATTCTAAGTTGTGGGCACATACTTTGTACACTGTTTCCTGTGGGCAGTTTACAGAAAGCTCCAGTACATCTTCCTGTGACATATTTTCTTTAGCTGCATCCTACGTCATCTGTTACTTTTGCAAATGGGAACTCACTGGTCTATCAATCCACAATATTTACTGTATCAGAGTTGCCACTGTTTCCTATTCCATCAATTATTGTGCAACTCCATCTGAACTTTTGTACAGGTTTCCTGTTGAAAGCTCCAGGGTATCTACATGTGGCAAGTGATCAGATGCTACCTGTTTGTCCTGTTTCTCCTTAATATGAAGACTCATTGTTCTATCATGCTATGCTATTACCAGAGTTGGATTTTTTACATTAAATTAATATCAGAGTTCCCCGGGGCTAAGTACTAGGACCGCTCCTTTTTGGCATCTATTTCTCCAAAATGGAAGCAAATGCTAAAAGTTTATAGTTTACTAAGTTTGCAGATGATTGCAAGCTGTGGGTTATCACCAACTCCCCCTGCAGACACTAGTATTCTTCAAGAAGACCTATCTTTGACCAAAAACGATGCCAAGGCCATGATCTTAAACTTAATGCTAAGAAATGCATAATTGTACCATTTGGGAAGTCATCCATCCTGGCTAATTACCATGTTGATAATACACCCCTATAAGTTGACCTTGTGGACAGGGATATGGGTATGGATGTAGACAGTAGCCTTACCTTCGACCACCGCATGGCCACGGTGGTGAGGAAATCTTTTTATGTTGTCCTTATCAGACCAATTACAGGAGTACAATGCTCACCTTGGTATGCACCTGACCAGGCATATGCATCAACTAGAGTGACTTCAGAGGCTCCTTACAAAAAGGATATACAGTGTAACAAACCTGCCATATGCAGAGCACCTTAAAGTCCTTTCCCTCTACTAACTTTCCTATAGATTGCTGAGGGGTGATCTGTGCCTGGCTTTCAAGGCATCCGCAAACCTCACACTTATGAATGTCTTGTCTAGTTATAATTCAGAAAGGACAAGAAATACAAAGTCTAAGGACCTGAATTTTGTCTGAGACTTAAAAAGAAGACGCTGGAGAGACAGTTATGTGTCCCAGAGACTGAACCTATGGAACAGGCTTCCCATCCAAGTGAAGGTAAGTTCAACTATTATCCAGTTTAAACATAACTTAGACAAGTGAATGTGGAATAGGAAATTTACACAGGGCCTGGCACCCATGTCCCTTATATACAGGGGTAGTTTATAAATGTCTGGCCATCAATGTCCTATTTGGATACAGAACATCATTATTCTTTTAGGAAAACTTGGCTAGGTTTAGAAAGGACCCTTCAGTCATTAGTCTAGTAACAATGTCTGAATCTATGAATCTGTGAATCTATGAAATCCTTCATTTTACAAGTAATCCATAATTTCAGTTTCTTTTTCTTTAACTTCTCCACTATTAATCCTCATTTCTACTTTATCCCTTTGTTTTATTTTTTGTATTGTGAACATTTCCATATCCAGATGCCTTTGCCTGTATGTCTCTTTAAATATCTTTGACTTTTTTTATATTAATTGGTTTTGCTTTCTCCTTTGCATAAATATTGTGCTAAATTAAATCTCTTTTTCTTTCCCATGTCCATATTTTTTCTTCAGATGTCTCCCATTTCGCCTGTTTATCCTTATAATGCAGACTCATTATTTCATCATGCTATGACATAACTTGAGTTAGACTTGCTACACTAAATCCTTCACTTTGCAAGTATTCAATAACTTCAACTTCTATTTGTTTAACTTCTGCTTTAGTAATCTTATATTCTACATTCCCAGTTTATGATCTTATTTTTTGTATTGTATTGTATTGTGAAATTTTCCATACCTGGGTGTCTTTGCCTGCATTACTCGTAAAATATTGTTGTAGCTGCTTTTTTATGTTGATTATTTTGGCTTTCTCCTTTGCATAAATATTGCACCATATTTGATATCTCTTTCTTTCCCATGTCTATGCTTCTTTTTTATACCTTTTTAAAATCGCCAGGTTTTGTTATTTATATTTTCACACTTCCTCATTTACCTCTTTTTCCAAAGTTCCCAGAGTTTCTTGATCTATTTAATGCGTTTCATGGATTTGTACTACACAAATTTGCATCTGAAGTTTTTGACAGTTTTTCTTGTGTAAGTATTTTTCTTTTCTCTAATGTTTCTCTTAATCTTTTTGAGTATCTTCTCCCCAGGATTCATCAACAGCAATTTTCCATGCGGGAACAGTGTAATGACTCCTGCATGGAAAATGGCCGCTGAGCCATCCAGGTATGTGCCGTTTTGACGTGCATGAGTGGCCCTACACTGTTCCAGCACAGAAAGTAGTGCCGGATGCTAATCAGTTCATTTGCTGGTGAAAACCATGCAAATGAGCTGATCTAATCATCCAGGAAGTCAGCAGGTCTCCATGTTGGAAGACTGTAAAGTGCAGAAATGTATTCGGTTACTAACTGGATACATTTCTGCAAATTACACAACGGAGGCATGTCAGTGCTCAGTAAAACATGTATTAGAGTGGTTATGCATGCCAATGGCCAAATATGTTGCCAATGGCATGCAAAACTGCTTCAAAGAAAAAAATATAAAGTTTTATTTTTGATGGCTGATCTCGACCATTGAGTGCATGGGTATCAGTACTCTAGTGAGGGGGGGGATGTAAAAAGAAGGGTGAAAACATGAAAAGTAGGGAATTCTGCATTTTGCCATTATAGGCAATGGCATGCAAAATATAAACAATGTCCGGGAACAGTGGTTGCTAAAGGGGAAGGCCTGTGTGTAGTTCAGTAACTAGGGCTGAAGGCAATGGGGTATGTTAATGAGGGGACTGATACTGAATCACAAATTTCTTCTAAGTGTCAGACTGCACCTAACCGTGTAGGTGCACTAACATGATCATGTAGGCAAGAGGAGCAAGTAACATGAAAAGGGTGTGTATCATGCTTGCTGTAAGCTCTGCTGGTTGGTGTCTGCTTAGCTAAACACAGCTAAGTGAGAGGGTGTATCTGAAGCTGTTTACTCTTATTCCATGAACTGAGGAGCATGTTCATGGCCATGAAAGGACCATTTCTTGCTGTTTACACTAGCAAAATGGGTCTGGGAGGCACGCCGGGGATTAAACAGGAAGGACATAGGGAAAGTAAAAAGAAATAGCAGAACAAGGGAAATGCAGTACAAACAGCAATATGGGATACTTCATCATACAATGGGCCATTAATGCAGTTGGCAGGTGGCTGTGTAGCTGAAACTGGAGGAGATGTAAAAAAATAAATAAATAAATAAAGGGCAACAGCACAATAAAGGAGAAATGAAGCAGAAATCACTAATGTGGGACTCTTGCAACTCACAATGGGCAAGGTAAAGCACACAATAATACAGCTGGCAGGTGGCTGCAAAGCTGAAAATGGGAAATGTAAAAAAATAAAATAAAGGGCAACAGCACAATGAAGGAGAAATAGGAAGTAGAAATCAGTAATATGGGACCCTTTCAATCTACAATGGGCAGGCAAAGCACATAATAATAGGGCTGGCAGGTGTCTGCATAGCTGAAAGTGGGAGGAGATGTAGATAAAAAATAATTAAAAAAAAGGCAACAGCAGAATAAAGACAATCATGCACAAATTACCAGTAATGCCTCTAACACTCACAGTGGCCAAATCAAATCCATGAGTAATATAGGTGGCAGCTGGACTGTATCATAGTGTGCTAATCATACAGGCAGCATCTGTAGCACCACAGTATAAAGTATGGAAACACCTTGCAGTCTGGTTTGTCCCACAAACTCTGCACCATTGGTGTATACATGCAGGGTAATCTTAAATGGAAAAATGTTAGGGGCTGCCATTGCTTTGATCCATCAGTATGTATCAGAGGCTAAGGGTGGAGAGGATGATAATGCTGGCAACTGCCTCAGACTCAGGAGGAGGAGAAGAGTGTTCACACCCAGGGTAACCTACCAGGGGCTACATGACCTGGAGATAGCAGAGTGCTACAGGGTGGACAGGGACATACTTCACCAAATTGCAGAGCTGTGCTGGCCTCACCTCACATCCAGAATGAACAGAGGGGAACCCACCTCAGTGGATATTAAGGTATGTGTAACCTTAAGAATACTAGGTACAAGTACTGTCTAAAGACCTACTGGTGATATCATGGGGGTGTCACAGGAATCTGCATCCAGAGTACTTCACCAGTTCTTGGATGCCATGCTACCAAATTCTTGTGACCACATATACTTCCCAACACCCGTGAGGAAGTGACCAGCAATATGTGTCTCTCCCACCATGTAGCTGAATACCCGGAGGTACTGGGTGCCATAGACTGCACACACATCCACATCAAAGCACCACCCAGTGATCAGGGTATGGTCTACATAAACTCCAAGGACTTCCTCTCCATCAACTGCCAGGTCGTGTGCAATGCCCAGGGCATTATCATGAATGTGTGTGTTGGCAGCCTTGGAAGCTATCACGTCTCCCACATCTGGCATTCCTCACAGCTGTATCAGGGCACACTGTGTTGGTGTCAATCTGTCTCCTTTGGCATATGCTGTGTTGTGGTGGCTGAGTGGGTGTCTGTCTTGCTGGTCTGTGCTGATTGGGTAAATGTCCATTGAGTGCCTCTGGGAAAGTGGGTGTGTGGTTTGTGAGTGTATGTCGGGGCTATGCTAGTGAGTGTTCTGGCAAGCTATGTGTTCCACATGGTGTGGTGCAGGTGCTATCATCATCCTCTTGACCAGCTTGGCTAGTCTTCGCTGGAGAGTGCATATGTCCACATTTCGTGATATAGGGATAACTCTCACAAGTCTGAGTGTTTGGAGAGTAGAGGAGAGGGTGTCTGTGTACATGAGGCAGTTGCAAAAGTGCCTCAGAATGGTCAAGTGCACCAGGTTAATGGGTGAAAGCACAGAAAAATGCACTTCAATCATGCCAAGAGGGATGGTCATGATTACTATGTACTGTGGCTAATTCTGTGAGGAAAGATTACTGATGATGGCTCCCAGGTGTGCTGCACTTATTGAGTGCAAAGCTATTATGCTATTTGAAGTGCATGAGAGAAAGAACTAACAAGAGCTAAGGGAAAACCTGAAGGCAGACTTTCTGCCACCTGTAAAACTTTACCTCAGCTGTGCAGTTACCAGCACCTTTAGCCAGCTGTTAGTCCATTAAGCTCTGTAGCATGTCTGGTAACTGCATAACACTGTAGTATAAATAACTAGATAGGCAGAAGTTCTAATCCCAATACTGGCAAGTAAGTGTGTGTGTGTGTGTGTGTGTGTGTGTGTGTGTGTGTGTGTGTGTGTGTGTGTGTGTGTGTGTGTGTGTATCAAATACTGTGTATATCATACCATTTTGAGTTGTGTACCACCCTTTACACTTCCCCTCACCCTAATTTACTAGTCCTGTTGATGTCATTCACCTTACAAGTATCTTTGGACTAGGGGAAATTGTATAAGCTCTGTGGTGTGTCTGATAACTGAATAACACTATAGTAGAACTAACTAGATAGGCAGGAGTTCTAATTTCAATACTGGCAAGTGTGTGTGTGTGTGTGTGTGTGTGTGTGTGTGTGTGTGTGTGTGTGTGTGTGTGTGTGTGTGTGTGTGTGTGTATGAGAATCAAATACTGTGTGTGTTATACCATTTTGAGTTGTGTACCACCCTTTACACTTCCTCTCACCTTAATTTATTAGTCCTATTGATGCCATTCACCTTACAAGTACCTTTGGACTAGGTGAATTTGTATAAGCTCTGTGGTGTGTCTGATAACTGCGTAACACTGTAAAAATAACTAGATAGACAGGAGTTCAATCTCAATACTGGCAAGTGTGTGTGTGTGTGTGTGTGTGTGTGTGTGTGTGTGTGGATTGTCATTAACCTTACAAGTACATTTGGACTAGATGAACTTGTACAAGCTCTGTGGTGTACTTGATAACTACTTAACACTATAGTGATCTTGTATAAGCTCTGTGGTGTGACTGGTAACTGCATAACACTATAGTAGAAATAAATAGATAGGCAGGAGTTCTAATCTTAATACTGGCAAGTGTGTGTGTGTGTCTTTTTGTGTTAAGATCATATTCTGTTTGGCTGATACCATTTTGATTTGTGTACAATCCACACCTGTTTACCATCTCCCGATGAAATTTATTTCTATAGCATTATAACGGCATCTGCCTCACATGCAGCATGTTAAACTATTGTGCAGGCCATACCACTCCTCTGTGCAGATGACTATGGAATACTCATATGTTTATGTTCATAGGTTCATAGGTGTATACTAGGCTAATGGACCTGGTGCCTTTGCAAGCCTAGCCCATAGGAGTATGCTGGCATCATGTCACCTGACATTAGTTCCCAGTGCCTCTGTTGAGTAGAGCCACTGGAGTGATTCTGGGGTAAGTTTTCTATGTCCCATCCATTCAGCAAGATTTCTTTTGAAGTGGGCCAGTGAGGTGCTCTGTTTGACATGTATGGGAAGTCTATTCCATGGCATGGGCAGTCTCTGGGTTATGAACCTGTCCCTTCAGCATGTTCTTTTGATTGCAGTAATGAGGTCGAGGCATGTGGAGTGTGTGGTGTGGAAGGATTGGGATTTCTTTAGCTGTAGCATTTCTAACAGGGCTGGGTCAGACAAGGCTTTGCAAGTTGAGCAGAGATTGCCTCTAACTAGGTGATATGAGACAGAGAATAGTTGGAGTTGTTTGAGTCTGTCCATATAGGACAACTGTTTAAGGCCTAGGATCATCTTTGTGAGGTACTGTTGTGGCCTACCCAGTTGTTGCAGGTGTCTAGTGAGGTACATGCCAAATAGGGCATTGTACTTGATGATTGGCCTAATGAGGGAAGAGTAGAGGGAGGCAATGACCTCTTTCATCCTGGATGCAAAACCCTTAGTAAAGAGATGTGCCACATAGAAGGACTTTCTGACCACAGTGGCAATGTGGTGGTCAAAAGAGAGGTTGCTGTCAGCTTGTGTTCCCAGATCTGTTATAGTGCCTTCTGTGTTCAGTGGACTGCCGTTGATGTGGCAATTTATGGGAACTAAGTTTTTACCAAAGGGGATGACAACACATTTTTTGGCATTGAGCTTAAGCCCATGGTTCTGACACCAGTCGATGGTCTCAGTGAGGCCTTTCTGCAGGATGTCAACATCACTTGGGGAGTTAATAATATCTCCCAACTTGCAATCATTTGTGAACATTGTCAACCAGAATCCCTTTGTGTTGGCCTGGACTTCAGAGAAGTAGATACCAAACAGGAGAGGACCCAGGATTGAACCCTGTGGGACTCCACTCGTGACTGGTCGGCAGTCTGATTTGGAGTCAGCTACTTTCACACTATAGGTACTATCTGTGCACCAGTTTGCAAACCACCCAGTGATATAGGAGTTGATGCCTAGCTTAGTGTTTTTTCTATGATTCCTGCATGGGGAATGGTATCAAAGGCCTTGGCCAGATCAAGGTAGGCTGTATGAACCACCTTGCCATCATCCACAGCTCTAGTGACTGACTCAAAGAAATTGACCAGGTTGAGCAGGCATGATCTATCCTTCACAAAATCAAACTGTGTGAGATCCAGAGTTTGAAGATTCCCTATATCCTTGTTTATTAGGTCCATGATGATACATTCCATAGCTTTGCATATCAGACTTGCCAGGCTACTGTGGTAATAGTTCCTTGGATCTGTAGTCACGCCTCCTTTGTGGAGGGGGGTGACTGTAGCAATGCACCATTTGGTAAGGACAAAGCCTGAGGTGAGGCTGTGATTGAACAGGGCACACAGGTGTGGTGCCAGTTCACTTTGTAGTTCATGTAGAAGACTGCCAGGGATATTGTCAGGTCCCATAGAAGCTGTATTTTTTGTCTTGGACAGTGCTGTTTTAACCAGTGCAGCAGTAATACTGGGTGCCTGGCAATCTACCATTATTGTGATTGGTCCTTTGGGGGGTGTGAGGGGTAAAGATGGCATTGAATCTGTTGGCTAATATATTGGCAATATCTGTTGGCTTGCCATATGAAGTAACATTGTACAGTAGCTCAGAGACAATCTGGGTATTGCCGTGGAGATTTGTTACATAACTATTAAACACCTTGTGGTTGTCTTTGCTATCTGCTGCAATACTGTTTTCATAGTAGCTATAGTGGATTTAGTGAGGGATCTCAACCTTTTATTGAGGCTGATAAGGGAGTTTTTTCCAGTCTTGGGACAATGCCTTATTCAGAATCAATTTCTTTTTTTTGTTGTAGAGTTTGTTTATGGCAGTGGACCACCAGATTGACTTTCTTTTTTGGAGAAGACCATCTTGGTTCTATTGAGTATGGCGAGAACCATGCATTTGTGCACATGTTTGTACAGTACATTGGTGTATGATACAGTGGTAATGCAACTATTGTCTATTTGCATGGGTGCCGTGAAGTTAGCCACCTCTGTTTTAGGAGCCCAGGGTTAGCGTCAGAGAAGTTTTTCATGGTGGTTTCCTTTGCAAGGGGGTGGGAGAGACGGAAATTTCCAAGGTGATTAGTTTGTGTTTGGATCTAACCAGGGAGGAGTTGACTATTGGTGTAGAGCAACGGTCAACATGTTAGCAATGACCAGGTTAGGGATGTTGCTACCTCTAGTTGGGGTATGAATGAGCTTGTCCAGGGCATTGGAATTAGTGAATTCCAGGAAACATTGGGCAAGTGTATTGCTACTTGCATAGTTTTCCCAGTTAATGGAAGGGTAGTTGAAGTCACCCAGTATGAGAGTGTTAGGGTGTACCTTGATATTTTCCAGGGTGCTTAGGAACATGGAGTGTGTGTCCTGGGACATGGTTTGGGACCTATAGCAGGCTACAACTTGAATCAGTGTCTTGCCCAATGTTAGCTGCACCTGAAGTAATTCTGATGCGTTATGTTGGGCTACCAATCTGGAGGTGTGTGCACCCTTTATGAAAATGGAAACACCACTGCCTTTTGAGCTTCAGTCCAAGTTCTTGGGCTGAAAGGTGTAGAATGAGTTATATCCTGCTGCTTTGAACCAGGTCTCTGTTACAGCACAAATGTTGATGTTCTCCATTTTAAGGGGTGGTTTGAGTGCGTGCATTGTGGGATTTACACTTCTAGCATTGAGAAGCATGACCCTCAGATTGCATTTGTTTGTAGCTGTCATGGTGGTAATTTGGTTTTTGGAACACAGTCTATACAGGCACTATAGGGATGGGAAGACCCTTGGCCAGTATCCAGAAGCCTAGGGTTGACAGATGCAGGCATTCTGTGGCAAAGCATCAAGGTCTGTCAATCATGTCATCCCAGGCAGACAGACACTGTGTCCCCTTGGGATGACATCAGAAACTTAGCCAATTGTTGAAATCAGTCAGTTACTGTTTGTACTGCGGTATAATTCTGGGTGATGGTTGGATGCTGCTCAGGGCTAGGGTCATACCCACCTGGGCTACATAATCTGAGAGCTACTCCATGTCTCTTTTTATCTAGTCCAGTGAGGTATGTCTCAGGTCATTCACACCCACATGTACAATGACAGAGTCATATTTGTACCTGTTTTGAGGGACCTGAGTGCATGCATTATGTGGTGGATCCTGGCACTTAACAAGCAGCTGACTGTTACTTTCTCCTTATTCAACCTAGTGAGTAGGACAGCAGTGTGCCTCCCTTTTGAATCACCTATGACTAGTGTGTTGGGCATGCTGTTTTGCCATAGGGGCTTTGGTTGAGTGGCACACTGTTTAAGAAAGTTATGTGTCTCATGATTAGTGTTGTGTTGTGGTGGTTGAGTGTGTTTCAGCCATGGAGGCCTCTGCTGTTTGGTTAGATTTGTAATGATAGTCTCCATGAAGGTGGGTGTGTGTTTGTGTTTTTATGTGAAGGCACTGCCGGTGTGTGTTTTGGAGTGCTGTGTTTTCCTTGTGGTGTGGTGCAAGTGGTGACCTTCTCCTCTTGACCAGCTAATCCAGTCTTGGCTGGAGAGTGTGTGGCTTCCACTTTGGATATAAACGTGCATCTCTCATAAGTCTCAGTGTTGGGAGGTAAGAGGACAGGAATCTCAGTGTACATGAGGCTGTTACTACATTGACACAGGATAGCCAAGTTCACCAGGTTAATAGGAGAAATCACAAGGAACTGACCTGTAGACATGCCTAGAGGGGTGGGCATTAATAATGAATATTGGAGCTGTTTCCTTGTAGAACATTTAGTGCTGGTAACATTTTTGTGTGCTACAATAATTGCTAAAGAAGACTGGTAAAGTGATAGACTTCTTCTTCTTTCGGCTTTTCCTGGTTAGGGGTCACCACAGCGGATCACCTGTTCACTCATGATTGGCAGTGGAGTTTTATGGTGTCAAGTTGCCAGCCCAGCACTGAACCTTCCACAGAAGGCACACACACACTCATACCTAGGGCCAATTTAGAGTATGCAATCCACCTAGAGCATGTCTAAGCTAATAAAAGTGCAGGAGAGAACTAGCGGATCAATGGGAACAATTGAAGAACAGATGTTTTGACACTCCTCAGATGCTTACAAACAGTCCTGGATACATCAAAGCTGTATCTGGACTACACTAGTAACAGGAAAGGCAGGAAACAAGGTTAGACATTTTTTTTGCCAAACTATATGTGGTCTGTGTCCCTTAACAATGCCCATGTATGTAATATTGTTGCCAAATTGGTCACAGTGAGGATAGTGACAGACATGTCAGCATCTTGCATCATACCTGCCTGAAACATCATGCTGATACTATGTCTGCTACACTATCACTTGTCCAGGCTTTTAGGAGTACTACATGACTCCACATCCTATGTCTGGTGGGTTATCTCATTATCCATGGAAGCATTCAGAGCATTTACATGTTGTAAGAGGTAGTGTGTTATGTCCCATGCACATAATCTATGTGGGGCATGTCATGTGTATGTACCCCTGTCCATCTACCTGTGTAGGACCTCACCTGCACTCTGGCTATGACCAGTGTCTACAGTCACACCTGCCAAGTCACCACACTAGCCTGTTAAGTGCAACTACCTGCCAATTGTCCATCATCTGTGGCCACTGGTGATGGGGTGTGTGTGGCCATTGTAACTGTGTGTGGGGATGGTGTGGACATGAGTGGGATGCCAGCCAATGACACAGATTCAGACCCTGATAACCCCACCTTTACCTCACTATTCCTATCATCATTGTCAGAGTCTGCAGAGATAATGACATCAGTTTCCAAAAGGGGGTAACACAAAACCCATCGCCACCTGTGAGGGGAAGACAGCATATGTACATTAATACTTGCACTTTGTCATTGGCTGGTACACACACATGCACACACACACACACACACACACACACACACACACACACACACACACACACACTCACAACACTTACAGGTGAAGTGGCACAAATCTGTTACACAGACCACACATTACCCAAATGGTGACATGTATGACACACAGCCCTCAACTACATGCATTGCAGCCAGTTTTACTACATGTAACTATAGAGCTCTGGGATACATGATAAGTGTTAGTATGTGATGGCCATTCCCCAGCACAGACTGCACCCATGTACACATCATTGCTGTTCATCTGTATAACATAGTGGCAAGTACTACAGAACATACCTCACAACTGTACATATCCTTACAGGATGTGTAGAAGTCTGGCTCATATGTTTTCTCTATATCATATAGCCCCTGTGTTTCTCTAATACATAAGTGGGATGATATGAGAAGTGACATCACTGATTAATGACATACATGTGAGTGTCAGACCTCCAAACCAGCAGTGAATTTACGTCAAACAATTTCTGTTACACCATCAACCTTCTAAGCTTACAGTGGATATGATAAGTGTACACAACTCCATTAACATGACATGTTCTTGTAATATACAAGATGAGACTGCAATAATGCATCCAAATATGTTACCCACCTTTCTTGTGATATATGACCTGTGCAATCCAATCGATAAACAAACATATGTGTTACATGTAAAATATAATGACTGCAATATGTACAATATGGTGATTGCATAAGTGTGCACACCCTTAAAATCATACATTGTTGAAGCACCTTGTAAGTGGCTTACAACATTCACTCTTCTTGTGAAGATGTCTATCAGCATGGCACATCCTGATTTGGCATTATTTGGCCACTCTTCCATGCAAAGGTCACCCAACTCTGTCAGATTGCAAGGGCAGCTCATGTGCACAGCCCTCTTCAGGTCCAAATGGGGTTTTTCTATCTGGTGTAGGTCTAGGGTCTGGCTGGACCAATCCATAACCATGCATGTGTTCCAAGTGGAGCCATTCTTAGGTAGCTTTGGATGTATAATTCTGTTCTTTGTCATGTTGAAGGCTGACATACCTTCCCATCCTCAGTGTTCTTGCAGACACCTGATGGAGTTTGAGCAGATGTGGGTGTTATTTGAAAATGTTCAGAATTCCCACCACCATGACTACAGGCCCTGTTCTGGCTTTGGAACAGCATCCCCACAGCAGGCCACTGCCACCAGTTTGATTCACCATGGGGATGTTGGTCTTGAGAGGTGTTGCTTGTCACCACATATACTTTTTGGTATTGTGGCTGTGAGATCGATCCACAGTCTCATTACACCATAACACATTTTCATACCTGCCTTTGGGAGACATGATGTGCTGTATTGAAATTTGAATCCATCCCTAGATGTTTTTTGTGTGGAGAAATGCTTTCATCTTCTGACCCTACCCCATAGGCCAGACGTATGCAGAATACAAGAGAGTATTCTCACAGGTAGTACACAACACCAGTACTAGCAAGACATTCCTGCAACTCCCTCGGTGTTGCTGTATGTCACCTGGCAACCTCCCTGACCAGGTCTTGACATGTTGTCAACATTTTTGGAGGGATGTCAGGTTCTTTTCAACAGCACTGTTGTCCCATATTCAGTCAACCTTTTGACAATTATATCCACTGTGTTCCATGGTACATGGAATGCTGTGATGATGTTGTTCTACCTTCCTCCTGACTGATGTCTTTCAAATATGAGATCCCTTTGCTGCTTTGAAAGCTGTCTGCAAGCCATGGCTGTTGCTGCTGAAGGCAACTGAGCACATGTCATGATTCTCCCACTTGGACAGCAGACTGTCATTTGGTGTTACTCATAATGCCTTTATTTGATGGCAGGTGTGTACCCAAGCAGACTGTATGCTGTCAGTAAATCACAAGCTGCTACAATAACATATTATTTGAAGGGTGTGCACACATATGCATCCCGCTTATTCTGAGGTTTGTATACTCCATATTTGGTGGCCAACAGATTGGTTGGTTTTACTGGTGAATTGTTCATGTCATAGGTCACATTACAGTTTGGGAAAAGTGTGGACTGACATATTGTGGTCTCAATTTGTATATATATCACAAACACCTGGCATATTAACAGGGGTGTCTACCCTATTTATATCCACTGTATGAAAGTAATGTTTCACACATATCCCTACCTGAGGCCATTTGTCGACCCATTTTGTTGGTCTCTGTCCAGAGGTCTTGCACTGACAGGGTGTGAGGTATGGTATAAGGATGTTACATTCTCATCAGATAGGCTCCTGTGGTGACCACTGTGGTGCAATGCAGTTAACCCCAACGCAAGTGAACATGCACATAAAGCAATATAGCTATGAGTGACAGTTGTGTGCATGGTACATTGCATGGCCTTCTCATGCCAGTGGTATTGGCAAACCACAACAGAAAAATTGCATAGTCACCAGCTGTAGGCTACCATCCCACATGCAGATCGGAGGGACCTAGGTAGTTGGGGGAGGGAAGTATTGTCAGCAGACCCACATGTGGCATTGGTACAGGATGGCTGCAGCATGTCTGCACATTTACAGTACAACCCCCAATACTACACAATTTGCTGTCCTTCACCATAGATTTGCACGTCTGTGCATTAGAAAACCCCATCCACAACTGCAATCAGACCTGACATATACACATAGATACTCTACAGTTACAAGTATATCTGCTACACTAGTCTAGTAATCTACACTGGGGCCTTACCTGTGCAATCTTCGGCCATTGTCAGGGTGCCAACCACCTCCAGTATGTAGTGGGGGTCTGTACTCTGATGTTGTACTGGGATGGGTTCCCAAGTTACCCAAGTAGAAGCTCCCCAGTGGGTGTCAGTGGGGCTGCAAGGCCAGGCCCACACCTGTGGGTGTGCAGTCCATGGCCACTGCAGCAGCTCTTTGCCAGGCATGGGGTGTGAGGTCACTTTCACAATGCCGGACCTGCTCGAGTGTACATGCATGCAGGCTGACATCATTTACCCTGTGTTACAAGGTCGTCCCACAGGCCGGTCCTCTCCTACAGATTTTGCTGGCTCCAGACAAAAATTATGGCATGGTTTTGTAGTATGGCGTCTATGACTATATTTGTCTCAGCCACTGAGAAAGTTGACTTTTGCTGATGTGACATTCCACCTGGAAGATATAAAAAAGGCGACACATCACAGGACCTCATACATTTGGCAATAGTATGTACAGAACCTGCACACCTACACTGAATACCAGTAGCCACCACTCACACCCACACCATATCCCTGTACTGTATCAGCACTGTATCTGCTTGCATTGCACTGCTGGTCCTGAAGTGTCATATTCCACCCAGTGAGGTCTAGTTAATTTCCTACTCTTGTACTCCTCATTTATGTCTGTGTCGAGGGATGACATTGGCTATCTTCCATGTGGATGGGGTGTGGATGGCACCAAGGCTTGGTGTGACTACATTGTGTAATGGAGCTGGGAGCACATACCTGAGTCCATGTAGGATGCAGACAGGGATGTTATTAGGTACCATGGATACTAACGTTTGTTGCCTGTCAGTAGGCAATATGTACCTGCTGACTGGTGATGAGGGGAGGAGTGTGGGTGCTGTGCATATCCAACTATAGTGCTGCTGAGCCAGGGGGTGATGTTTGCCTTAAACCTATCTGCAGCATGTTGCCTATAGCTATGTTGTGTGTATGTGGTCTGATTAGCCACCATTACAGGGTGGGTTGGTTTGTTGCCTTAGAGATTGCAGACATATGTGAATATGGCCTTGTGATTGGCCTTGGTGGATGTGTCCAATATGAACTCATATTTAGCCTTGCAGTACTCCATCTGTGACCTTATGTGCTTGATCAGACAAATGCTGACTTGATGCCAAGTTGGTGCATGCTCCTGATTTGCCCTGTATGGCCAATATAGGGACCAAGTCTGTGTTTTGTGTATTGCTGTTGTCCACCACAGGCATTAAACCTACCTCATGAGGTTGATGTTGGCCTGTTGGGTATTGCTAAGGCCATAAATCTATGTAGGTGTCCAAATAGTATTTTGTTGTGAGCCTGGACACAGCTGCTAGTTCCAACATATGGGATGCCCTTCATGTGGGCCTTGCCCATTTCCCTTGCCTGTGTGGGGGACATTATGGAGGTGTTGGGGCTACAGCTTCACAGAGAGTAGGTGGAAATACCTCACAGGGCAGGACATGTGGAGACAGCCCAACAACTTTGGGCACAAGGCTCCAGAAATTGCTACAGAATATATGACATTATTGCTGTTATACACATGGGGGATTGCTACATTGACAGTGTTTGTCTGGACATGCATTTACTGGGTGACTTGACATCTGACAGTGAAATGCCTCTGACATACCTCTCAACTGGCATGTTGTCCACAGACTGGCCAACTGTTTGCCTATTATGCTTGGTCTGTTCCTCGAACAACATCTGTTATTCTGGGGTTGGTAGAATAATTTGAGGATTGTAGTCACTAAGTGTTGTAATCCATTGGTGTTCCAGACATCATATTCTTCAGGGATGTAATGTTACAGCAATACATGTAACAGCAGCTACTATTTCTGTTTGTAACACCATTATGTGTGATATGTCCCTCTTTCCAGCCCCCTGTCCCACAAGTATGCCATGCTTTGTCCACATGTCCTGCACTAAAAGGTGCAGAGGTATAGTTTATCAGTAATTACCAACTGCACTCCAGCTATCATGCCAGTGACCTGGCAGACTCTTGGCCATGGTATGCAGCAGTGTCCAGGGTTGTGGGTCCACACCCTGGTAATTCTGTGGAAATCTGGACGTATGACAGTTATGTGTCTCTGGCCATTTTGAACAGACTGCCAAGACTGTGTAGCAGTGTTGTGTGTATATGTTTGTTGGGCTGAGTAGGGAGAGTTGCAGCTGTGAGTGCTATCTTTACCTATCTGACTCTGCATGCTGCTACAGCTGCTAGTGGTCTACCAGGTCCATGAGCTTGTAGGAGCTGACTGTGAAATGTCGTGTAACACCTCAGGATTCCCAGTACACTGTGAATTGGGGTGGTATATGAAGGGGTAATGTGTGAGTGGCAAATGGTATGTGGTTGCTCACACAGTATTATACTGTTGTGTTCAGCTTGCTTAATGGTATGTCACTGTGACTGTGATGCACTTGTTTGGGGGTATACACTTTCACACCAGTGTCTGTTTTCCACTAGTGTTACATCCCTGTAGTGCCTGTTATATTTGCTATTGCATGTGTACAGCTCCAGAGCTGGACCTGGGTAGTGTTATGTCAGTCTGATTGTAGTCTGGACATTCCTTGGTAGTTCAGTGTAGTTTCCCTAATGTTGTGTTATGTCCACATATTCATAGGATGCCCAGATATGTGGCCAATATCTTTGGTCTGGTCCCCATAACTGTTATGTATGCATGACACATCAATGGGATGATGTGGGGATTGAGGTCAGTATCTAACGAGAAGCAATTGAGTCCTAAAATTGTGATATTTCAGTTGATATATGTTAGGACTTGCACTGTTATCACATGAACATTCTCAGCTTATCTACTGACGTATTTTGGACATGCCCCTATTTTCAGGCCTTTGTCCCCCCACTTTGTCAGGCTTGATCCATATTCATTGCAATAAGGGGTTCTGAACTGCCAGATTTTTCACAGGATATCCAGATGTTTGCACCATACTTTTGTTCAGTTCCACATTTTATTTCTATTTGTCTGGTAAATCATTGTGATGATCCAGGGATTTATGTCAGTAAATAAATGACATGACATTTCAGTTTCCATCATCATATCCTTTGGTAACTGTCCACTAAGACACACATTGTTGTTGTAACACGTCTTCATCTGTAACAGCAATTTTTGAAATATGTCTGTGTATGTAGTCCACCCCCCTCTTTTACAGTCTTTGTACAGGTTCCTTTCACTAACAGGTTGAGAGGGATGGTTCTGAGATAAAACTTCACTGCATGTTATATACATAATACTATGCCAGTACAGCTTATAAAGTGCTGTATGGCACTTTCTGAGTGCAGGGGGCATGTTTAGTGTCCGTGCACTGCTTGGACACGCCCCCTGTGCTTATACACAGATTGTGTTCGTGTAGGTGTTACAGCAGCGCGCCTTCATGAATATGCAAGGCACACTGCTGTGCTGCACTGCAAGAATAGTTTATTCTTGCATGGAACTTTAGTGAATCCTGGGGTCTATCTTAAAATTCTGGGCTTCTTGCATAATAATAATATATAATTTCTTTCTTATCCTCAATAGTCCACTCTATATTCACAGTTCTTTTTTGGCCTGTCAGTTTTGTAGTGATGAGGACTACTACTTCTACAAAAGGGAGGCCATCATCCTCCTGCGCTGGCCTAAACCCTTGCTGGAATTTTTCATGTCTTGATTATTCTACACTGTTATTTTTTCCATTCCTGGTACCAGTGCATATATCAGGATGGGGCACTTTTTTATCCTGGGACTTGTGCACCCAGCTGTCTTTATTATTTTTAACCTAATTCTGTCCATAATATATGCAAAACACAGTCTGTATATCAATGTTGGCTTAGTGAGATTTTTGTAAAAACAGGGTGGACCTCATGAAGATACTCATCAAGATTTAAGGATGAATTCAATGCCAGCAATACTACTCTCCTTTGCATACTGATTTAATTATCTCTGCATTCAGATTCTGCATATACATCTTTATATGCTATGAATATATTCTATTCTTCACTCCATAATGTATCATCTGTCCTTGAAAACTGTTATCTGATGTTAACCATTGAATTAATGCATATATGAAAGCTGCACTCCCCTTCATTACAATGCTCTTTATGTCCATATTCACATCCTTTATCAGCATGCCTTTTATTATTTCTGTGCATACCTCTGGTTTGTCCTTCACAGCAAATATCATTACATCAGTCTTGCAGTTTTTATGTTCAAAGTGCTACTTATACACTTTCATCACTTTTGTCGGCAAAATATTAGTCCACTTTAAACAAGTGCCCTCCACAGTATCATTATTTATTATATCGCATTTATGTGTACCTATTCCCCCATTTAACTTCCTCTTATTCTGTATTGTGCACCTGTATTTGCCCTTAATACGTGTGTGATACAGCATGTGCGCGTATCTGAGCACTGACTATATATGATCAGTTTTGTTTACGTTGTGTGCTGCTGTATGCAAGCACCTTTCCATGGCTGCAAACACTATTGCTGGTCACAGAAAGGTGTTTGCATCCATGCAGTTATGATGAGCAGCACGCATATTCAGTTAGCACCGCTGCTCATTGTGTTAACATGCTTACTTCATGTATGCACCAAGTGACACCCACAGGATTGTTAATGAATCCCAGAGATTATGTTCTATACATTTTCTCTCTGCTTCAAGGATGGTAATTCTGTTTGGTGTAAAACCAAGTGCATCATCTAAGGTATTATTATTTCCTCTTATGAAGGTAAATCTTAAATCTTGCAGAAACTGGTGAGATTTAATAACTTTTTTATTTTAAAGGTTTCATAATGGGTCAACAAGCTTTTAACAGTTTTAGTGAGGGAATTGCATTTCACTATTTTAATATATTATTTACATCCATCATAGGTGTGGAACTCTATGTGGTTCATAAAACTCCTTCCTTATCAAAATTTGCTAAAAATATCAGAATAATTTTTTCCTCAAGGAATGGTTGGGAATGGCAGGCTTCTTATATAAAGATGGTTCTGCTCTTTCTCTTTCATATGGCATGACCTTTTACATGTAAAAAATGTTAACAATTCAGGCTATTTAGAAGCTGAATTTCTTTTCTACAAATCAATTCTTAGGTTATTTCTAATACTTCTATTTTCAGGATCTTCTGTTTTGTCCAATACAAGACTATTTTGTTTTAAATGAACATTGGAATGACTACTTTTTTAACATCCCAACAACATCATTAAAAATATTTTCCTTTTTTTTAATTTTTTCCTTCTTTTTGGTTAGTAAACTTTACAACATATCAAGCTGCTTTATAATGTATCTTCAGAGACTCATTTCTGTTTTGATGACTTTCCATTTTGGATATAGGATCCTCTAAAACAAAACGTTCCAATGACTCATAGATTGTTAGTGCATTGTGCGGTGCACATTAGCATGAATAGCAGCCATCTGCTTAGTGTGAGAGATTCTAAAGACGCAGCTGTGCAGTAGGCAAAACAGGTTGGCATGCAGTGTATGCTAATGAAGACATAATGAAATGTAAATGATCAACTAGGTGCAAATTCAGCACACAGATTATGCAGATGACAGATCATTCAATGTCAGACTGATTCAGAAACACATAAAACAGTAGTGCTGCATGGCACCTCATTCCCATCTTGAATGCTGAGTTTTGTGATGTTCATAAAGGGAGTCATGTTAGCAACAGTTACAGCACTAGCACAGAGCATGTGTAGGAGCTGCTGCCAGAGCCACTGCCTTCAAAATGTTGTGTCATAGCCATCCCTGCTAATGGAGGAGGAGGTACAGATAGTGTTCACATCATCTGCTGACAAACCAATGGAATGACAACAACACTGTAAGGGACTTAGTTGAACTGTATCACCTCTAAGCAGAATCATGTTGGACTGTCTTAGCTACAGGGACTGTCAAGTGACCATATGTGGATGTGTTAGGGACATCCCTGGCCATGCCATTCTGTGCATCAGACATCAACATATGCATACAGGTTGGGATGTGTGCAGAGCAGAGTCATCACCACTTACTCAGGTGGAGGAGACACAATGAATGAATGCTGCACTATTGTATGGCATAGGGTTAAGGGAGGCGAATATGGAAGCAATGTACTCTGGTAGCTTGTGCAAAGGGATCACATCCTTCAGTGATGGGGCTGAACTACAATGACACAGCCATTGCTGATATTGACAGTATTAGCTTGCAGTGTCAGAGGTAAGTTCAATCCATGGTAGGGTGCAGATAGAACTACAGAACTGAGACCATACATCCCATTGTGGTATCCCATATGTTAAACTTGAAAAGCAGTATCAGCCATAATGTAGGCAGTAGCCATGGCTATGGATGTCAGTCTGCGCATCACAGACAACAGGGAATAGTAGAGCCAATGGACCATGAGGGAGCAGCTTGGTGAGACATCTCAGGTGTTGAACTGGAAAAACAGTGCCACCTATGCCCTGGAGGAAATAAGTGGCCAGGGGTAGCAGGCCTTGTGTACACAGCTGACACTGATGACACCAATGCTGTCTCACCAGCTGTCCTTGTACTATAAAATAGAACAGTATCTGCCTGACCATCTCACAATTGAACCCCCTATGGCCACAGACTGTATGGCCTATGGAGCCAGACTGGATGGCAGTTGCAATATATTTCATGGAGGCACATATGGAGGCAGCATAAGCCACTAGTGACCACAGTAGCACTGTGTGCTGTCTGTCCCTGTCCTTCATGCCACTGTGTAGCTGATGCAAGTCATCCTATAAGCTATGGAACACACTCACATTTTCTACAATGCTGTGGGTAGTAGCTGTCAGTGCCAGTATCCCTGACCTGCGCATCTGCTGATGAATGCCAAGTCCTGTATCCTATCATGGACAAACCTGCAGTCATTATGACATCACAATCTTCCACATATCTCTCCTATATGGTGGAAGGGTATGTACATGTCAGAGGTGCTGTGCATTTCAGATACTGCATTGGTCAAGGATGTGGATGCAGCCTGTGAGAGACAATCAGGTATTGAATGTCTGTCATTCACTGGTGATGCTCAGCTTGTACTTCGACAGAGGCATCTGAAATAGTGGCTGTAGGTGACCCTCTCCCCATGAAGTGTTGCAGAAAAGTGCCAGCATGTCATCAGAATATACTACTTGCATGTTGCCATCTTTGTCAGACACATGTATCCTGTTGACATCAGATCTATGTTATCATGCTGTGCTGGACCTCCAGCAGAGAAGCCTTTGATAGTATGAACACACAAGATGTATTGTCAAACCACATGTTACAGCTCTAAAACCCATTGTGGCATGTATAATTGTACACGTGAAACTACAGCTATAAATTTATGTTGACAGTTATGCCTTGTTATACAGGTTGTTGCAGTTTTGGACCAGAAGTGCATGAAAACACAGATATGCGGATGGCCTTTGGTCACTCTTTTTTTTCATATGAAATGGAATGTGCTATTCTATACTATGGTGGACATTGCTAATCTAGTGCTTCCCCCACCGACAGGCAAGTGATTGTTGCAAGTCCGGCTCACGCTTCCAAACCATGTCCAGGTAGGAGGATCTGCTCCCTTTGGCCATTGAGTGAAACAAAACTCCTTAACCTCAGTGAAATGCTTCATTATTGGTGGAACACACCCTTGTGGAAGACCTGCCTGTTGTAAGACTTGTGCATTTTCCTTTACACAGAGTATTGAATCAATAATCCTTCAACTCACCTTTTGTAAAAACCTGTTTTGCCCACCAACTGCATTCACATACTGCACCAGCCTCTGCTAAAGCTGGACCCAATATTACATATCAGTGGCATCTTTACCCAGGAAGCTGACGTCCACAGTAGTAATTAATTTGCCTACCAAGTGAACTTTTCAAGGTGAAGGCTCTGCCAGTACCATTACAATTGTGACTGGCCTTGTTGTATACTATGGGATGTAAATATCTCTGGCTACAGCCTTTGTCACCTTTATGCACCTGGTTATCAGTTGCAATTATTAGTATATACAGTATCCACCTCATTTATGAAGTGTAGATATGATGCACTTTATGGCCCTAGAATCCCACATCCCACATCCCTTGTGGTTGTTCATCCGTTTTTTTTTTAGCTTCAAAGTTGAAGGTTTGAAACTCCTCACTCCACTTGGAAATGATACAAAGCCATGCCAATGTCATGGGTTCCTTGTTACATAACCAACACATAATCTGCTTCATTCTCCATCTACCTCAGGGTTTGTTATTGTTGCAGAGGTACTTTATTGGCAGCACTCATTCCTTAATCCTGGGAATCCCCATATTTACAGATAATTTACTGAAACTCTTCTATTTCAGAGGTATTTTGTTGTGGAGTAGTGTTGCCTAAAATGGCACAATCACTTTATATTGTACCAACAAAAGGCATTTAGTGAAGTAGTTATACTAATGAAACCAGTTAGCACCACTGTTTGCAAATTGCTGCCAGAGCTCAATGCATTATCCCTACGTATCAGCACTATATCCATGGACATCATAATGACCATGAAATATGTGACCTGTTTGTTAGTGCACACAATGTGTGTACATCAGCGTAAGGCCCCCTAGACTGCAAGCCTAGTAACTACCTATCAATCCAAATGATCGGTAGCACCTTGATGAGATAAGATAGCAGGACAGCAGCAAAAATATGGCTTCAAAAAAAAAAAAAAGAATTAAAATGACTGTCGTACCCAGAAATTGCTACATGGTGAATTATGCAAAAGCATACATCAGACCTAAAGCACAACATGTCTTTTAGTCTCCCTCCTATCTATTTAATAATATCTATGTTAAATGAGCTGTAATTAGGTACATACTTGGCAACATATTATCATTTTATTTCTGCATATCTCAGTGCTTAACTTTTTACATATGCATCATTTTGCAGAGTAGTGAGCACAGAATCAGTTGTAAGATTTTAAAAAATTGAGATTGGATGCAACATTACAATTTCATTATAATGAGACAGAAAATCACAGTGCATAGCAGGATGTTGTTTGAGAACTGACTACGACATGATTTGCAAACGTACAATGCATGATAATTCCCTTATATTTATGCTGGTCACATGCTTTTCACAGCTGGGTGAAATAAGAGAAGCTAAGATCAAATATGTCACAGTATGACTTTAATGTTAACAAGACGAGCATGTGAAGAAGATGAGAACATATGTCACTGACTTTTTTTAAATTTTTTATGAAAGCAGCAAAATGAATCTGGCATTCTTTCCATATTACTTTGTGTGTCTGCATGTGTGTGTGTGTGTGTGTGTGTGTGTGTGTGTGTGTGTGTGTGTGTGTGTGTGTGTGTATGTATCTATGAATGTGTGTTTCTGTACTAAGATCTCTAGTGAACGATTTCAAGGTCTTTGAGTGTGGATTTATTGTTTAAAGCAAACTATGTACACAGTCTACCAATTAGGAATTAAGAAGAGAAAAGAAAGTCCACAATCTCAAAATTAAGGTTAAACACAAATGTTGCTGACACAATAAATAAGTAAAGTATTTCAAATGTCAAGATGAAAAATCCATAGCAGTCATATATCAACTCATCAAGTGTGCTTATACAAGGAACTCATATTTTGAGAATGAATTTATGCATCTACTGTGTGTGTGTGTGTGTGTGTGTGTGTGTGTGTGTGTGTGTGTGTGTGTGTGTGTGTGTGTGTGTGTGTGTGTGTGTTTGTAGCACATATCATTTTCCAAAATGATTAGTTTGAAGAGGCTGTTTCTTGCTATAGTGGTTTTATATTAATATGTGAAAGGATGTTGACACCCAACTTGCAGTCATCTGTGAATTTGGTGAGCCATAGGTCAGGGTTTCTGACATGGAGGTCAAAAAAGTGTACACCAAAAAAGATGCATCCCAGTACTGAGTCTTGTGGTGCCCCACCAGTTACTTCCCTGCTTCCTGAAGTAGAACTGGCCGCCTTAATTGGCATGCTCTATCCTTTAACCCACTTACAATCTATCTTGCATCTAAGGGTCTATTCTTAGTACGTTACACTATTTATAATGCCAACATAGAATACTGTGTCATAGGCGTTGGCGAGATCCAGATATGCTGTGTGTGAAATGAGTGTCCACTGCTCCCTACTTCTTTAATCTACTCAGAGAATTTTACCAAGATGAGTAGAGATAATCTGCCCTTGAATAAACCAGACTGTGGATCCATTTTGTATGATGTTTTAACTATTGTAGTTTAAGAGGTCAAATACAATATAATACAGTCCAGGTCTTATGACCCTATAATTCCCATGATCTGTAGTAGAGCCCTCTTTGTGCTGAGACATGACCACAGCTGATTTCCAACCCTCAGGGACATACCCGGCAGCTAGGGTTACGTTAAACAAGGAGAGGGTTAACAATGGCATGTCTGGCATTATTAATTCAAAGTGGTATTTTTAGTTTTAGACAGCACAGCCAAGACATGTTCCACAGTGATCTTAATGAAGGAATGGGACTTGGGGATTTTTTGAATTTCAATGACTGCTACCAGAGTAAAATTAGTACTAAACCTGTCTGAAAGAATATTAGCTATGTTTTGGGTGAGAGAAGATAATGCTATTTTGGATTAGTTCCATTCATAGTCAGATGTTATTTTTCAGTTTCCTAATGTAACTAAAGAAGGTTTCTGATATCAGTTAAAGCTCACATTCCACTTTGGATGGTCATTTTTTGTTTGTGTTTAATATGATGCATTTTGTTATGGGACTTTAAACATGTTTTCTTTTGTTATACCACCTATTTAAACTATTCGACCACCGAGGAGGATATTTTTAAATTCCTCACTATATTTGGGTCTCATGTGGATTGCAATATTTATAAACCATTTTTTTATATGGAAGTAGAGTTCAAAAGAAAACATAGCAGGTGAAGCTTCATGGGGAGTGGTGGCTCATCACTGAATGTAAGCAAGTTTGTAAGTTTTCAATTATTAGATCTAAGAATCTTTGTATGAACCCAAACTCAGAGGTGTAGATACACAAGCTAAAGGATAATCAGACTCGCCAGATATAAAAATAAGATTGATAAGGACAGCTCATTAGGTACATTAACGAATCTGTTATGGTCTACTAGAGATATGGATGGTATTCTATAACAGGCTTGAAACTAATAGCTATTCTTATTAAGCATAAGCTGCAGTTCAATATTTTAGTAAAAGAGTCAGGGGGATTTGCCTACAGGTGGTATTATCTCTAAAAATATGGAAACACCTCAACAGTGTCACCCAGGTCTAAAGACATGGTACATGCTGAATCAGATAAAGAGGCAGTGCTATTCATGCAGTGAAAACAAATCTCGGTTATAATACAGATTTGGATGTGTACTAGACACAGGAGATCCTCAGAATAAGGTAGCTTGTTGTTAAGTATTTTGGCATTGAGGATAGTAACCTTGAAGTGGTCACAGTTTGAATTTGCAGTGCTACTATTTGCTACGTTGTAATGTCCATTAGCTGGATTAAGCCTAAAAATTTATTTTGTGGGCAGCAAGGGCTTTGGTCAGCAAGTGGAAGCCTTGGAGTGAGAGATGTAGATCATCCACTAGTGAAGCAGGTTAGCCTACCTTCCATCTCCTTCCAGGCTATCCATACTGGATGCCTCAAGAATGACACCAACTACTATGCCAATTATTTAAGACAATTATCTTGTGCTTTGCATACTGCTTAAGGTCTTTGTCTATCATGCACAAGGCATAAGGTTCCATCCTGACCTCTGGCCAATGCCTGTTTGGAGTTTGCATGTTCTACCTGTTTCTCTGTGGTGTTTCTCCCACCTTCAATAAACATGCCGAGGGCTTCCATCTCAAACTCACTGAAAAATGAAGGTGCAGGTAGCAGCATAGACTTTAGATGGTGGTCTATAGGGAGAAGAGTTGTATAGACCAACTGCTTTAGGAATCTACTGATATGCACATTATTGCCAAGATAGTAGAACACTAATTACAGACTGAGCAGTGTGCCAGGCCCAGCCACTCAATGTTGCAACATCATGGCTCTATTTGATTCGGTCATGTTGACTAATATAGCCAAATTGGCATGAGTATTTGCTGGTTATAAGTGGTTTGAGGAGCGGCCTACTCTGACCTATGCCAGGGACCCATGCTAATGGTGAGAGGGGTGTATGTGTCCCTATTGGCCACTATGTGCCCACCATAAAGCCCAGCAGCCCTGAGGCAATAATTTACTGGATGGCAAGTATCCAGTTGGATAGTTATGTCGAGCAGAAGCTGGATGTAAAAACAAATCAACCTGCCAAACATGCACTAAGAATTGCTACATCACTCTTCTTTTTCTTTAGACTTCCTTTTTGCAGGGGGCAACCCTGCCCCAGAACCCTCCACGACACCCCAAACTTAGATATATGCCAATTCTGAGATTGCCATAACTCAGAGAAAAGGGAATACTCTGAGAACTATCATCCCGGCCTTGAAATATGTAAGTCTGTTCTTTCGGCCATTCAGTCTCCGTATTTTGGATCTCGCTGTAATGGGTCCCAATATTTCAAATGGTTACTGTATCCCAGCTATATGGTACTCTACTGAAGATACTTGTGAACTTTTCTAAGTTACAAGACTTTTGTTTGGGGAAAATATGCATTTTTATTTTCGGTTTTGCACAATAAAGTATACTGTTTCTCTCTCAGCTGCCTATTCCACAACACACACATATCCACACATATGGGACAGCCAGAAATGGCTGATTTAGTTTAAAACTGACATCTATTCAGTCATCACGATTTGGTCAACTAAACAGATGGTTGACAAGTGTGCAAGACTGCATAATCCCTGGGGTTAGGGAATTTTCCCTTTCCCTGTATTACTCAATATTGAAGTAAGTATACATGTGTGTGTGTGTGTGTGTGTGTGTGTGTGTGTGTGTGTGTGTGTGTGTGTGTGCGTGTGTGTGTGTGTGTGTGTGTGTATATATATATATATATATATATATATATATATATATATATATATATATATATATATATATATATATATATATATATATATAACATGAACAGGGGTGTCAGAGTGCATCACCCCGGCATAAAAGTTTTTTGTTGTTGTTGCTGTTATTTGCATGCACAGAGAAATACCATCAGCTTATTACTGGAAAGTCTAGAATCAAATTAAAGAAAACAGGAAAAGCCCTTGAGTAACCAGACATGACCTAAATGATATTACATAGGGATATTTAGTGAAGGTGAAGAAAATAATTTATGATTCAATCTCATGGACAAAGTGCCTAAAGACATATAGATAAAAGCTTTGGATATTGTTCAGAAGGAGCAGAAATTATTCCAAATCGAAAGGACAATAATAAGTTAAAATTATTGTGTTTTGAGGCTTCTGAAGGGACTAAGGAAACAAGGAGAGCAAAAGACAATGGAGTTAGATAAACGGTTACCTATCAAAACATCGAATGATCATAACATCTAAACTCAAAACATCAAGACCATAACATCTAAACCTCAAAACATCTAAAAGTTATAACATCAAATCTCAAAACAATGAAAACTACAAAACAACTATAAATATAAACCCTGCACACTGTTTACTACTTTTCTGCAGGGGGCAAGTCCCCCAGCACCCCCCATGTGGGAGGCTCTGCCCCCCACATCCCCCTTACTTAAATATACCAACTCTGAGATCGCCCTACAGAGGAGTTAGGAAATTAACCTTTTCTCCCACTGTAGTACGATCTTGGAGTTGGTATATATGATTTATGAGGGTGTGGGGGTTCAGGGGGGCTTGCCCCCCTGCAGAAACGTAGTAAACAGTGTGCACTGTTTATATTTATAGTTGCTTTGTAGTTTTCAATGTTTTGAGATTCGATGTTATGACTTTTAGATGTTTTGAGGTTTAGATGTTATGGTTTTGATGTTTTAAGTTTAAATGTTATGAACATTTGATATTTTGATAGGTAACCAGATAAACACATGTTAAACTGATGACAGAGTCCCAGAATATAGCAAGAGGAAATAAAGAGGCATATTAAAATAAGAACTGCAATGAACTGGAAGACAGTAATAAAACAGGAAAAGTGAGAGATCACTTCAAAAAGATTGGTGATGTAAAAAGGAACTTCATTGTAAAAATGTACATGCTAATAAATAAAGATGGCATAGACCTACAAAAGCAGAAGATATTAAGAACAAGTCACTGAAATATAAAAAAAAACTATATAAGAAGGGTCTTTACATCACTGATAAATGTGATGCATGTTCCCTTATCTATATTCATTCATAAAGAGCAAAGACAAATGGAATACAGAAAGCCTTGCAAACAAAAAGGACACAAGAAATAATGGAAATCTAGCAGAAATGTTTAGAGTCTTGCAAAATGAATGTTCAGAGTGTAGCTTATAATTTGCCAAAACATTTGGAGAACTCAGCAGTGGCCATTAAACTGGAAAATGTCATTTTATATTCCATTCTCAAAAAATGAATGCTTAACTCATTCAAGACTAAAGCACCTTTCTGAAAACTTCCAGTTCGCACCCATAGCTCCTTATAGTGTTTACACCTTTTCTGGGGCTTGCTTCATTTACTAAGTGACTTACCAACTAATAATATGTAATATTAGAAAGTGTAAGGAATTCTTAACAAAATGACAAGATGAATGTTAATCTAGGATGTTCCACAATAGAGAACTTAATCATTATTCATCATTTATTATTCATATTTTCATATTTATGTTAATATTTTCATAATTGAAACCCTACATGATATTGAGGATCATGGTGTGATATTCCATAGTGGGATATATGCAACTTCATTGTCAATATCAATTTATATAACACTACATGATATATTGCTAGTTGGTTGCTAGTAATTATACAAAAAAATCAATATTTCCATATTTACTTAATACTCCTAAAAACAAGTGACTTGCACATTGTTGTATGACATCATGTGAAACTTTGGCTGCTGTTGAAGAAAACATTCTTTCAAATTTCCACTGTAAGCAGCAAATCTAGAGAAATATTCAGTGTTATTTATACTGTTACTTATACAAATAAACATATGGGCAGGATTCACGAAGGCTTGCACGGAGTGTAAAAGACGTGTAACTCTCCATGCAAGCCTTGCGATCCAGGAACAGCCCTAAACTCCATGTAAGAGACCAGCTAAAACGTCTCTTACACGGACTGGGCGTGGACATGCTAAATACCTCACTTGCAGCCAAAAGGTATGGAAATGAGGTATATTAACGATCCACGAAGCAGAAACCAGTCCGTGCAAGAGACGTTTTAGCTGCAGAAATGTACTCAGTTGACAACTGAGTACGTTTCTGCAAATTCCACAACAGAGTCATGTCAGCTCCAAATAAATATATGTCTCAGGCAGCATGCCAATGGCCAAATATGTGGCCATTGGCAAGGTAACCCGATGCAAAAATAATAAAAATAAAACCCAGCGCAGCCCCGCGCAAACGGGCTGTGCTGTATAAAACATACATGGAATGGCAATGCAGGGACCAGCAGACCAAAAACAACATGGCCACCGTGTAGTGGTTGCTAAGGGGGGAAGCTGAGTCTAAGACATGTAACTAAGCATTAGTAGGCAATCTCATGTAAGTGAGGGTTAGGATACTGAATCTCACAGTCACATAGCAAATGAGCACAGTCTGAGTAGTGTAAGAGATACATAATGGGGAGGAATAGAGTAGGAGATAGGTGACATCACAGGGGGGAATGGTAGAAAGAAATGCAGTTCACTGGAGGTCAGTGTAACATGACAGATGACAGACACAGATCATGGAAAGAGGTGTGCCACTAGATAAGTCAGGGAAAGTCAAGAAATGGAAGGTGTACACTGTTACTTACACCAAAGTTTCTTGCTGGGCGTGCATGCGCACGTGTGCGCGCCATGAAGTGCGAGTAGGGCAGTGTGCGCGCATGTAAGACAGACTGAGCATGTGGGAGCGTGTTGGGAGATGTTTAAAACTGCGCTGGTGTGCTCGTGTGTAGGGCAGGCTGAGCATGTTGGAGGCTGTTGGCAGATGTGTAACAGTGTTTGCGCGGGTGTGCGTGCGTTTAAACCCGAATAAGTAGATTCTGAACCGTGTAAGCACGTGTGCGTGCATGTAAGCCACTGTGAGCATGTTTCTGCTGGTATGCACGTTGCTCCCCCCTGAGGAAACAGAAAGGAAAAAGGAAGCAACAGAATTAATAGGAAGCTAGCAGGGATAACTACTGAAGCTAGCAGGTGAAAACAATTAGAAGCAGGCAATTACGCAGGCAGAATAGTAGCCCAGCCCAGCACTTAAAACTCTGCAAACAGTAGTGCAGGATGTTTCTCTTAAGAGACACTGCAAGACAGGAGTAAGCTAATAGAAGTGAAAACTGAAAAAGCTTCACTCAGAGCAGAAATGTTAGGGGCTGCCATAGCTGTCATAATGAGACATAGACGACTTGCTGAGGGTGGTGACAATGCAGATGGTGCCAGACAACCCACAGTGAGGAGATGGAGAAGAGTGTACAGGCCCAGGGTCACCTGCCACGGGTTACATGAGCTGGAGATAGTAGAGCGGTATAGAGTGGACAGAGAGCTCCTGCAGCAAATTGTTGAGCTGTGCAGGCCACGCCTCACACACAGAACCAACAGAGGGGAACCCATCCCAGTGGAAACCAAGGTATGTGTTGGCCTAAGAATACTAGCAACAGGTACCTTCCAGAGACCAACTGGCGATATGATGGGGATATCACAGGCATCAGCCTCCAGGGTACTGCACCAGTTCCTGGATGCCATGTCAGCACATGTCGGTGATCATGTATATTTCCCCAATGCCCGTGAGGTATTGGCCAGCAATATGCGTCTCTTCCAGCAAATAGTGGAATACCCTGAGGTAGTGGGTGCAATAGACTGCACGCACATACGCATCAAAGCACCAGCCGGTGAGCGGGGTTGGGCCTACATTAACCGCAGTGGCTTCCCCTCCATCAACTGCCAGGTCGTGTGTGATGCCCAGGGCATAATAATGAATATGTGTGCTGGGTGCCCTGGGAGTTACCACGATTCCCACATCTGGCATTTGACGCAGCTGTACCAGACATTTGCCAATGGGGACATCCCACACGGACACCTAGTGGGGGATGCAGGTTATGCACTGGAGCCGTGGATGATGACACCCATCAGAAACGCACACACACCTGAACAGGAATGCCATAATGAGGCACATGCACAAACACGTAATGTAATAGAGCGTGTGTTTGGGCTGCTCAAGTCACGGTTCAACTACATGTACCCAAATTGTCATGGTATGTGCTATGCTACATAATATGATCTTGCGAAAACAGCTGCAGCAGGACCAGCATAGGGCTGGGCCAAACAGCCCCCCATCATTGCCAAGGCCATCACAGGCAGAGCATGACTCGGAGGAGGAACAACCTGAGCTTGCCCCAGTAGGCAGAAGGAGGCATGCCCAGTATGCCCTGGCCTTGGCAAAGAGGCAACGCATAGCACATACACTGGCTCAGTAGGAACCCTGGGAATGATACCCCCTCTGACTCACTCAAATAATAACATGGATGCCTAAAATGACATGACCTGCTCACAAACTTTTACAGGGAAGTGTAATATGCGCATCCGACAGAGGCAGCCCTGCAGCACCACCTGAGGCATGAATGCCATGTGTTAAGTAATGTAACACCATGTACTATATGCACACCTGAGCACCCTAACATCCACCCTCACCAAGCATGAAGCCACAAAATGACGATGGGATGATCAAGTGCAATAACTGGCTGAAGTAATGCAGTTAGTCAAAGGGGGGCCAATGTGTTTCAGGCTGGGAAGACATGCTGAGCATGACATGATGCACCACCTGCTACTGGGGGTGTGCACCTATCATTCCATGCCCCATGGAAACTGGCAAAGGCTGTCAGTACCCACAGCATGTCCTGAATAGGTAAGTCTCAAAACACAAACCCACCTTCATAGGTACCACAAGGGATAGGAACCTAGATGTAATGCTACCCAATGCCAGAAGTCTAAACAGCAAGATGTGTGCAGTGTAAATGCACACAGTATGGAGAATGTAGATACCAGTCCTGTAAGAGAGAACTGGGTCAAGGCTCACATCAGCACCCTAGTACTACCAGGTCACACCTCATACTGTGCTGTACAGCCACAAAACATGGAACAAGCTACAAAAGGAGGGTGACTACCAATAAATGTCAAGGATAACCACACCCCCATGTTGGTACCACAACAAGAAGCAGCATGGATTAGCCATGGTCAAATACCAATGGCTAAAACCGCCTCCCAGTATATAGCCTGCTGCAGACTACTGTCCTAATACCAGGAACTGCACCTGGCCTATGTTGCAATACATGAATATATCAAGCCCCCAAAACCACATGATATTGCTTGACTGAAAATACCCAGACATACACTGGGAGCATTATACTAGCACCAACACAGTAGGAGAAAAGTTCCCAGAATCCATAAACCAAAATGCCCAGGAACAACGTACCACTCCCACAAGAGAGGTAAGCATACTGGATGTGATAATCAGCAACATGTGTACTGGATGGCAAGATGAGAAGTGTATCCCTCACTGGTAAGACCAGACCATAGAGAAATCACACTGGATATACACATCCCGACCCCAGTCCCTGGCCAGAATACCACAGTGAAAAACATGTGTAAAGCATAGGTTGCAGCCCTCCAATCTGACGTTGAATCCATGAAAGGCCCTGTGCAAGTGCAGAATATGGGACACACCGCAGAACATGTTATACAGGCATTCCATGAACACAGCCAGGAATGCATGGAGTATGCAATCACAAATAACAACAACACACAATGCCATACACGCAGGCATCTGGCATGCTGGACTCCAGCCATTACCAAACCATGCAAGAGAATGAGGAAGCTACCACATGATAGAGCAAACATAAAAAGGGAAGTAATCAGTGACCAGTAGTATGGCAATAACATATGTCCACACATACAATCCACTAAGTCCAGCCACAACAAGTAGAATCTGTGAATCCAGAAGCAATGTGACACCTGTCCCAAGTACACAGACAACCACAACACCCCCCAATAAATACAAATATATGTGATAGATGCAACCATGTAGCCAAACCAGAGGTTGAGCTCCACCAACTCAGTACTGTCAAAACTAGTCAGGAGGAGAAGGTAACCACATACACCACAAATCCAGTCCCACATAGACCTACCACAACTGTAAACCAAACACATAAACACAGAAAAATATTCCCTGAGGCCCTAATTACAAACACACCACACCAACAGAAGCCTCCAAAGCAGATCACAAGCAACCACGACCTCCAAACATAGCACATGCAATGAATAGTACACAAAGCTGGTGTGCCAAGCAGTCACAGGCCAGAAGGAGAAACAACATGTCTGATACAGTTGTAATAGGTGTCTGTATAGGCAGACACACTACTGTCCCACTCACCAGACTGAACAAGGGAAAGGGTAGAGTAAGCTGCCTGTAGGCTGCCACAAAATGCCACATAACACAAGTATGCAGGTCACCCCAAAGCAAGCAGAAATATGATGCACTCAATGTCCATGCTGGTGTGAATGACCTGAGATGTACCTCCCTGGTCTACATGAAAAGAGACATGGATGATCCCTCTGAGTATGTACCCCAGGCCTGTATGACACTGGCTGTGTGCAGCATCCAACCCTCACCAAGAATGATGCCACAGTGCAAACACAGAATGATCATGTTTAACAGCTGGCACAGTTACAGCTGTCAGTCCAAGAGGGTCTAATGTCTGTCTGCTTGAGATGTCAAGCATGACAAGCCATGCTGCTGTTCCAGGGATGGCTTGCACCTGTTACCCCTGTGCATCTGGATACTGGATAAGGCCTTTGCCACCTCCATAGAGCCGTATGTAGGCAAGGCCAAAAAGACTACCCACCACCCTAGAAAACATAAGTGGTAGGAAACATAAGGGTAATGCTGACCAATGCCAGATGTGTAAACTGCAATATCCATGCCCCTGAGGCACTTCCCATTATGGAGAACATCGATGTCTGTGCAGTGACAGAAGCCTGCTGCAAGCCTAGTGATAGCACACCAGCACTACTAGGGTATACCACATATCATGTGTTATGGCCCCAACACCTGGACCAAAATATCAAAGGAGGGGGAGTATCCATATGCAGCACAGACACCCATATGGCCAGGTAACTGACAATGCACAAAGCAGCAGAGACCACCCATGTGCACCTAAGTGTAGTCCAAACTGCTGTATAGTCTGTAGCATGCGACAGACCACACTCTCACACACAAGAACTCCACCCAGACATCCTGAAGACACTGGACAGTATGAATGTCCCACCAAATACCAGACAAGGTACACACAAATTACCACATAGGTGACAAACCATTATGTATGCAAGGAGTAATCAGGGACCTAGGGACACAAGTCGACAGTAATCTGTCATGTGACACTCACAATGCCAATGTGGCTAGGAAGATTGTCGATATTGGACACTGTATCATGAAAGGATTCACATCTACATCAACAGAGGTCACTGTGCCGCTGTACTGTTCCCTTATCAGACCCATAATCTAGTACAATGACTCATATGGGATGTACTGTACGTGACACCTGCAGCGGTTCGGAAGACCACATAGTTACCCCACCAAGAGGATAAAGGGTGTGAAATATATGTCATATGCTGCCTGGCTGTAGGCACCCCAGCTGAATGCAGTCACAGACTGCCTACACAGAGGCATTGTATGTCTGTTGTACAAGGCCATGTCCAACACAGGAATAATGGACATTCTCCACCACAGGAAATCAAAGCCATTGGAGCTGTGAGAGTGACAGATGTCAGCCTCAACACATAATGAAATAAGATGTGCTGGCGAGACAGATACATAACCCAGAGGCTCCCCACAACCAGAAACAGGATCCCAATCCATGTTAGGCAGAGCCCCTCACTGACACCCCTCAACAGGAATATTGCCAAGTGGATGGATAATTGTACATGTATACTGGGGGTCTTCACTGTGTCACAACCAGGCAGAGGCACAGTAAAGAAATTCATAAATGGCCATAAGAGAAACATAGCAAGGGGTGGCGAAAGACACACACACTCTGGCTAGGCTTACTAATGCCCTAGGGTGGATAGCCTAGTATGAACCCATGAACCTATGAAGATACAAAATGTACAGAACACTAAGGATAATCACAAGGCTTACCTAACTGATGGTAGGAACCATGTTGGGCATCCACACATATGCTCCGAATCACACAGATATTACAAACAACATACCAAACACACACAGATATTGCTAACATACAACCTGACAGGTGCAGTGCAACCCCCCCCCCCCAGAGTGCAAAATATCTATCCCAGCAGACTGCTGGTCCCCTGACATTACAGATGCTGAGGTAACAGCCATCATCTGCAAAGCAAAACACACAGCAGCAAAGGTATGTGATGGTGTCCTGGGCTGAGGCCAACATGGACTCCAAGAATAATGGAATGCCAAATCACACTACTGCCCAATGTCAGCCTTACCACAGGATATGTACCCAAAGAGCAGTGTACAACAACAGTGGTCCTTCACAACAAAGGTGTTGCCTGAATGGATACTGCAAACTACCACCCCAGGATCCTGACAAGCTTGGTCTGCACAGCTATGGAAAGGATCAGTATGTACCGCAGACAGAAAGCTATTGTGGACCTACTGATACTGGACCCTACACAGTGTAGCTGTCATAACTGCAGATCCTGCCCCTAAACATGTTTGACCCATTTGAAGTAGTCATTAAGGTCATTGATGAGGGCAATGTGGTCCACACAGCGTAGCTGGACCGTGCACATGCTTCTAGACAATACCGTACGAATTCAGTATGGATATGTTCACCAGCTTAAATATATACTCCTATGTCAGTAGAAGGGTTGCAAACCAGACCAAGGACAGAACTGACATGGTCAGACATGCCGCAGCCATGTCAGACTACAAAGCAGATATGAGTGGCATCTCAGAAGGCCTGGCCCTTCCCCCTCCCGTTCTGTATATATGTCCCATAGGTATAGGCCAACATGGAAGGACTGTGACTGAACATGTATGCAGAGGAGTACAAAGAGCCCACCATATCTGACCCCCAGCTGACACAAGCAACCCACAAAAGGGCCACCTACAAACAGACAACTGGAGCCATAGCCATGTCAGCAAGCTAATTGCAGAACTGTGTATAGACAACCACCGTGGATATACAGTAAGTGCCCACAAATTACCACACAGATGTTAACCCATGACGTACCTAACATGCAATGAGAGACCTGGGTACAAAAGGTGATAGATATCCTGCACTGGACAAACATGTGGCTGTAGTGTTTGCAGAAACATATACTATATACCCACCCAAACATGAAGGTTGGCAGATGTAGATAAGGGGATGTCACTGTGGCTCTGCAGTCATCCTCCATCAGCGTCACAATTGACTACAATAGCCCCAGTGGGATATACCTCAGCAGACACCTCCATCAACTGTAAAGTCCACAACAGTACCCCACCAGGAGTAGCAAAGAGCATGAACAGATGCCATGTGTTGCCTGAGTAAACAAACCGCAGCCCCACACATTGCCATATTGCCCAGCTACAGGCAAGCTGTGCCTGATGTATGAAGCCATGTCCAACCTGGAATCAATGAACATGCTACACCTTGTACAATCTGAATGGCAGTGAGCTATGCACATGAGAGACCTGAACCCCAGCGCTGACATACATAGGACAAGCTGTACAGAATGATCCATAACACAGAAGGCACCCCCACTCTTCAGTAAACTCCTGGTAGAGGTCAGCCAGAGAGTCACTTATCGACACCCCTCAAGAGGAATCCTGATGAGTGGATGGGAGATGGTAGGCTAACCCTGGGTATCACTGTTATGTCAGAGGTAGACGGAGGCACAGTATACTAACCATGACATATGTCATGGCAGACTCAGTTACAATGTGTGTCGAAGGACAAACACACACTGTGACTAGCATCAGAAATGGCCTAGGAAACATCGCTAGTGTTTGCCAATGTCCAACCATGTTGTGGAATACACTACCAATGTTGGACGAGCCTGGTGTAGGTAGTCCATATCTGAACATAATGCAACATGGTCATAAGTGCACAACTGGCCCCTACACAGTTTGTTGTGCTCACTATGAAGATGTCAAGCAGTCATAGGACTAAAGGCCAGGATACTGTCCACCACAGTGAAAGTACTGAACCAGTACACTATACGGTACTACAGTGTTAGGTCATTATGAAAGTATGTTGAGAACTGTCTGCAAAGTATCCCATGCAATCCCTGCAGGCACAGTATAATCCCTGTTGTGGCAGACACGAAGCAGTTGGCCAGTTAGTACACAACATGACACCCAACACACAACCATAAATGTGAGATATTGTTGAAGTTCACACACACCCAAATATGTGGTGGACTTCAGAGTGCAACATATGGAAAGCTCACACTGGGCATGCTCGCACACTCTGATAAATGAGGCATATGTCAGACAACATGCCATGGAAAGGCTGAACTGGGCATGCTCACACACTTAGGCCATATCTCCATTTAGTAGTTGGCCACACATATCTGATATTTGTACGTGTCAGTCCAGGAACCAACCACAACACAGCAATCTGCCCAGTGCACACAGTAAATGACTACAGAGACATAAGTGATATAGTGGATCCCCGTCATATGCAAACATCTTCCACAGATACACAAGTTGGTCATAGGAACAGGGAATGCTATGACAATAAAGACCTGCAAACAGTAGAACAGCACAACAACTATTGTGCATCTGACAATTGAACATATGGGTGTAGAGGTCAATACTAGGCTTGTTGCCCTAGGGAATGACAGCTCAGCCAGAGTGTGCTTGGCATCTGCATCCCCAGTACAGTAGGCTACTGTGCTACTGTAAAGTAGGTCACAAAAGGCAACGTGTGAGGCTAGTGAGCTGTGCCTCTGTCAAGCAGGGGCACCGTGGAGGTCCCAGGGATTGAATGTGCTAAGCCACAGCCATGTTGTCGGTGTGTGCTGGAAGAGGGTTGCTGAGGATCTCTAACAGTAAGTGTCCATCAATAACAGACTGAGGGGAGCCCTATCTGCATTCTCTGGACAATTTCACTGTCAACACTGTGTTGTAATGATTATGTGTGAATGAAAAGTGCCGTGCTGGAACTGTTCACAGATGTCCTCCCTCTGTGGGCTACAGCTCTGCAATGTATTAGCTCACTCTGTCTGTTGTATGGCTCATATATGGCTGGTGTACACCTGACAGGTGTCTTGTTGTGGAGCAGTCATGGGTATATGTGGGATAGCATGATTAATGCAAACCATACACATGCTCATAGAATGCAATTGTCAAGGATTATGCTGACTGGCCAGTATAGTCCCCCAGCATGGTCCTCTGAAGTCGTCCACCCCAGTCTTCACAAGTGTAGAGTCTGCTTGTGCTAAATACAGTTTGTGTGCAGTGACAGCCTTACCTGGGGGTGGAGATGGGATATGGATGTCCAGGGAAAGGTGGGTATGGTCAGATATCAACAATGGTGGTCTACCTCTGGTATGGAACCGTGAGTACCCACGTTGCAGATGGACAGGTGCAATATGTATTCCCCCATGTGGCTGTTGTGTGTGGTTCTGCCATAGCACATGGACCCACAAATTGTAGTGGCTGTAGGGTAAAGTGGTAGAGGCCTGAGTAGTTCTCACACACAATATGCCTGTACCTGATGTTAACAACTGGAATGGTGTATGTGAACAACTGCATATCCTGGCACTGTTCCCAGGGAAGCTAAGTGTGTGTCCTGGATGTGGGTGTGGTGTTCTGGACTGGTTGTGTTGTGTGTTACAGGTCCTGTGGTCACAAAGCATGGTATAGAACATAACCTGCCAGTGTGATGTGCATATCTGACCCTGACGTATGTGGCTGCAAATGCATATATATGCTATCCCCCACCTGACAGGTAGTACTACATGTACATACCTCTGTAGAAATAAAGATGTCAGCACCCTATAAATACTGCAGGTGCAGAACAGATGCCCAGTAATTCGGATAGTGCACTCTACTAATGCGTCTCCCTCAAGTGTCATAATATTGTTAGGTAGGGGTTTGAATCCTGCAAATGTTCAGTGTGTGTGTGGGTGGGTAAGTGGGGTTTGTGTGTGTGAAAGGCTGTGAGAGGGAAATGTCCCTTTTGGCAACTGGGAAAACACACTACAGGATGCACATTCCCCTTTCTAAACACCAATGATGTCAGCACCCTATAAGTACAGCAGGAGAAGGGAAACCTCCCAGTAATGCGAATAGCGTGCTCTGCTAATGCGTCCGTCTCGAGTGTCATAACATAGTTAGGTAGGGGTTTGAATCCTGCAAATCCTCAGTGTGTGTGGAGGGGGTTAGTGTGTGTAAAAGTCTGTATGAAGGAAATATCCCTTTTGGCAACTAGGAGAACACACTACAGGATGCACATTCCCCTTTCTAAACACTGATGATGTCAGCACCCTATAAGTACAGCAGGAGAAGGGAAATCTCTCAGTAATGTGAATAGCATGCTCTGCTAATGCATCCGTCTCAAGTGTCATAACATAGTTAGGTAGGGGTTTGAATCCTGCAAATGCTCAGTGTGTGTGGAGAGGGTTAGTGTGTGTGCAAGTCTGTGTGAGGGAGATGTCCCTTCTGACATCTGTGAAAGCACTCTACAGGATGCACATTCCCCTATCTCAGCATGGATGATGTCAGCACCCTATAAGTACAGCAGGAGAAGAGAAACCTCCCAGTTGTTCGAATAGCGCACTCTGCTAATGCGTCTCTCCTGAGTGTCATAATATAGTTAGGTAGGAGTTTGAAACCTGTAAATGGCATGTGTGTGTGTTTGGATGTGGGAACTCTGTGTGTGCAATTCTGTATGAAAAACATGTGCTTTTTTGAAATCAGGAGATCACACTACATGATGCACATTACCCTTTCCAAACAGTGATGATGACAGCACCCTATACATACAGCTGGAGAAGAAACATCTACCAGTAATCAAAATAGCACAATCTGCTACAGCGTTACTCTCAAGTGCCATAACATATTTAGGTAGGGGGTTGAAACCTGCAAGTGTGTGTGTGTTTGGATGTGGGGAGTTTGTGTGTGTGCATTTCTATATGAAAAACATGTTAGTTTTGGCAATCAGGAGATCACACTACCTGATGCCCATTACCCTTTCAAAACACTGATGATGTCAGCACCCTATAAGTACAGCCAGAGAAGAGGAACCATCTAGTAATCCGAATAGTGCGCTTTGCTAGCGCATCTCTCTCACGTGTCGTGACTTAGTTAAGTAGGGGTATGAATCCTGCAAATGGCAAGAGTGTGTGTGGGGGTAATAGGGTGTGTGTAAATGCAAGTGTGAGAGAACAGATCCTTTTGGAAATACTACAATAGACCAGATGCTGCATATTCCCCCAGTAAACACAGGGGATGTCACCACACTATCAGCACAGCCAAACAGGGCTAGTTGGCCAGTAATGCCAATAGTGCGCTTTGCTACTGGGTCTAGTACCATTGTCAGAGTACAGATAGGTATGTTTTGGTAACCCACAACTGCCACGTGTGGTTGTGTCACACATTATGACCTTGTGTGGGTCTTTGTGCATAACAATGAATGCCATTGCCTAAACCAGCAATGGCATTGCACACATGATGTATGTGTGTGACACATACACATAAATACCTGTGACCTGCAGTAGTTACCATGTCTGACACGTGCCTCGAGTGGATAAATGGTATTTGCAATGTATAACAATATGACTGTGTCTTACTGTGCAGGGGCCGCACGCGGTATGTGTCTATACAGTGTGGGTGTATATGGTAAAATACCTACAGCAGGGGATACACATCTGGTCTGGGCCATATAGTCTACATGTAGTCGATGTACAGGTGCTGCATGTTCCCACATGTTGTGGGAGTGGTAACATGTCATTCCACTGCAATTCAGTGACCACATGCTGTGAACCCTTCAACTAGTGTGTTGTAGCTACAGTAATGTTCACGCACAATGTTTGGCTGGATGCAGTCCAGCCATATAAAACAGTTCTTGAGACTGTCATATTGCCAGTGTTGTTATGGAGGATAGTTGGTTTTCCTGTGTATGGGAGGGTTGTGTGTGCCAGGCTATGAACCAGATGGTAGTCCAACACACTGTTAGCTGCACATGATTAGGCCCTGATGCTTTGTGCTGTGCCAACAACCTGGAGGTGTGTATATCTGTGGTGCCTTGGGATATCACCCCCCTGTCCATGTGTGTTACATGTGTAGGGGACAACAGGCATGGTATGAGGCATAACCTGTCAGTGATGGGTAACACCTGTGAGCCATGAATCATGAATCTGGTACTGCACAGACATTGCAGTTCACCGTGCTGAGGGCAATGTCTGGTGCATGCATCTTCCGGTGTACACTGCTGTTGTTGTGTAGCAACACTGTTAGTGTCCTAACCTGTGTGATACCCACGGAGGTGGCTATGTAAACCATGTCCTGCAGCATAAGGCAGTATGTGTGTACCAAGGAGCTTTGCCATTATACATCGGGCCATGGGTGTCATGTGCAAGCTGACCCTTGCACATCATTGTGGCTTCCCTAGCATGTAAGCACACATTGACAGCCAGCGGATACCCTATGAATGACATTGGAGACTGAGCAGAATGTAGACATACAACACCCTTCCTACATATAGTGGTAGCATTCCTGGTGAGGGTATGTTGGCAACCAAGATCAGGCTCATACTGGCCCATGCCACATGCTGAGAGATCCATTCTATGTTCCCTATCATGTAGTCCAGGGAGGTATGTCTCAGGTCATCCATAGTGGCATGGTCAATGAGTGAGTCATATGTGTCCATGCTTCTGACTGACCTGTATGCATGTGTTCTGTGGTGGACCATAGTGCCCTTGAGGCATATCACTGTGACCTTCACCAGATACAGCCTGTTGAGCGGGACCCCAGTGCAGCACCCAAGACAGGTACCTGACACATCTGTAGCAGGTGTGTTGTGTAGCCCTACAGGCTGTGAGTGTGTGGCACACGGGATGTGTGTACCATGTGTGGCATGTGCTCTGTTCTGACAGAACATATGCCTGAGTGCCAGCTGCGGAGGTGTGTGATGCTCAGGCAGGATGCTATTCTGAGTATCCACGTATGCCCCAGTGTGTTCAGCATGCTGTCAGTGCGTGTCTATGTCTGACTTGTATTGTAGTCACTGTAATATCACATGCCACCTGACAGGGTATGGCATTACTGGGTTCAGAGAGCTCAGTCCCCAGATTGGCTATGTGGTGGCATCCCACACATGTGTTGTACATTCCTGGCCAAGGGTGATGGCTGACTGCATACATGTGGCAGCTGTGACATTGCCACATGACTCACATAAACCACAACTGGACCATAGAGGTGATTCACAGGTTACCTTTGCACATGCTACCCTTGTAGTGTGATTGCCATGGTGAGTACCAACACATAGGGCCAATGGGGAACAACATACTGAAGGTGTGTATGTGTGGGTGTACTGCTACTGTTTCATAGCACTGGCATATATGACTTCACACATGGGTAAATGCCAGGTAAGACATGTGCAATGATCCACAGGCAACGTACATGCGAACAGGACGGACAGTGACATTCTGTCATGTGTAAACTTGACATACGTATCGTACGCTATGCAGATGTCACTAGGAGTCCACAGAAGCACTGTAACTCTGCATTGCAGGTGTAAGCAGTGTTCCAGGGAACCCCAAGTGAACATGCATGCAAACAAAGCTACAGTAAGCAGGGCTGGAAGTAGTTCATTGTACAACAAAGAAGGTGTGATGCTAACAGTAAGTAACTATGCAAATATGTAGGCACTATCAACATTTACCCAGGAATACACAGCGCAGATGCCCATGGTAGAACTGATATTATGTCATAGTTAATTGTGATTTGGATTACATTGGTACTGCACACATATCAACATGCACAAACATCCACATTGCATAGTCGTTGTGGGCAACTTGACACCATTACTGTACATGTCCACCATTGCATATCACTACTTGCGTTAGCTACCCCCCTGTGCTACCCATGTATGCGGCTATCTGTTGAAATCCTTACCACCGGCATGCAATTATGTGCAGCTGTTACACTTTGGTACATACTATGGGTGCAGGTAACAATTCAGGACATTCATACGGTTACTGCATCAGGCATGCTGGGATATACACACAGTCATATCAGCACACTGTACTGTTACCAACATGATGCTATTAATACACATCTATATAGTCACCCTGTGCATCAGCAACGTGTTTACCTATTCCCGCAATGATTTTGGAGATTGCAGGAGGTGGCACAGTGTCATCATATGCACAGGGTGTGAATTAGGTATGCCTGAGTCTGCCACTGATACCACCAATTGACATGTGTGTGTATGTGTGTTGGTGAGGGGCAGCAGTACAGGGTGGAGCACTGTTGGTGCAGTGTGTGCGTGTATGTGGTCACCCTAGGTGTTAACATTTTGCATGTGTGTATGCACGCATACAGTTCCACCTCATGACTGCCATATGTGGACAGCCACAGACTGCACCTGGCAGGTCAATCAGATCAGTGTCTGCGGGCACGGACATGGTACCTGTGCCTGGCAGGGGTGCTACGGACCGTATCCAGTACTAAGCCAGACTGGGTACTGTCATCAGAAGTGGGAGTGTGTTGACTGGACACAGGTCCCTGTTGGGACTGTCCAGAGCCACGTGCGCATGGTCTCCTGGGGCATTCCGATGACAACACAGAGCCAGCATTGCTGGGGCTGCTGCTGGCACTATGGGGGCGTGCGCAGGCCTGTTATCGTCCGTGCCGACTGCCAGCTGCTGCTGTTGCTGGCATACGGCCACGTCGATGCCGCAACTGCCCACCATTGCCCTGGCTCATGGACATTTGGTTGTGGAACTGCTGTAATATGTCCCCACAACGTCTGTCTATGACATCGGTGAAATTACGGATAGCATCCGCGATGTCACGCATACTGTCAGTCATGGCTGTGCGACATGCTCTCAGCTCCCTCAGACCCTGTCTGGTGTACCTTTCCATACACGACTGTGCCTGCATGACAGCCTGAAACATAGCTGAGGTTGACAGACCTCTTTGGGCACATCTGCCAGAGGCAGTACGCCCATGGATGCTCCCACGAGAACCCATGGGCAACTGTCTGTGTGGTACCATCACAGGACCCTACCCATGGCTGCTGTGTGGGGAAGCATGTGCCACAGATACCACATTACCCTGGTCAATAACCACTGTATCCTGTCCATCACCTAGGGACAATGGTGACAAAGGATGTACTGGCAGGATGACTGTGCGCAATGATGGGGTTGACAGCTGTGTACTGTCAATTGGCTGACAAATGGCGGACCCTGACACACCTTCCTATACCATCACACAGATATCATCATTACCAGTACCTGTGGCACCAGATTCAGGTTCCCTGCTGCAGGACACCAGAGCAGCACCAGAACCTGTGGGAGGAAGACGGGAAACACAGTTTACAGTTTCCACACAATGTTACCAGTGATGCACTTATGCACACATGCACACATGCACACATGGACACATGCACACATGGACACAGGCACACATGCACACATGGACACAGGCACACATATACACATGCACACAGGCACACATGCACACATGCACACGTGGACACATGCACATGTGGACACATGCACACATGCACACATGCACACATGGGCACATCCACACATGGACTCATGCACACATGCACACATGCACACATGGACACATGCACACATGCACACATGGTCACATGTACACGTGCACACATGCACACATGCACACATGCACACGTGGACACATGCACACATGCACACATGCACACGTGGACACAGGCACACATGCACACATGCACTCGTGGACACAGACACACCTGCACTCATGCACACATGCACACATGGGCACAGGCACACCTGCACACATGCACACATGCACACCCCACAGTATACACACAGAGCACTATTGAGTTACACTAGTGTTACTAGCACTATCAGGACTATTATAGGTATTGTTAAACACACTCACCAGCATGGATGGCCTGCCTTGCTGTAACCCCAGAGGGACCTGCAGAAATGATGAGATTAATGTCAGTGGGCACAACTGTGCCATTGATACTGCATATGATACAGTGCAGTAGTACACCAGTTGCCTTTCACATGTCAGCTGCTGATATTGCCAATATCACACATGCACAATTACATACTATGATGACAGCTACATAACACGGACACACCTTACACATGCATAAACTAACAGTGTACAGAACAGTCAAGTGTACATATGGCATATTACCTGCACGCTCCGTGTCGCGCTGCTGTGTGGATCCAGCCTCCATCATGATGCAGGTGTATTGCTGTTGCTGTTCTGGGGCTGGAGCCACAACACTTAGGAGTAGCCCCTCCAGTCTGGTGAGGGGGGGAAGTGTGTCCACCCCACCTCCTGTGGCAACCTGTTGCCTGTGGATATCCGACGCACGCTGACGGACATTTCTGATTATATCACTGCAGTGATGTTGTACCTGCTCATATGTCCTATTATGCATGCCAATGTCATTTACCCTATGGACAAGGTCTTGCCAGAGTGCAGCCCTCTCCTGCTGATTCTGACTGGTGGGGGAAAACAGTATGTCATACTCCCGCACCAGGCTCTGGTGTATCTCCTCATCTTCCGCTGCAGAGTAGGTGGGATTACGCTGACGCGCCATCTCCCTGGAAGAGAACACAAACAGGATATCAGCAGACTATGTCAGCAATATATGGCACACATACTATACATGATACTCATGTGTAGTGATATACTACTACTCCCATATGTTGCATGTGTGTGTCTCGTGGTGGATACACAAGTACATGGCCAGATATCAGTGCTCAGCCAACACCTGTGCAACAATACCTGCCACATTCCACACAACATAGTAGCATGCCCCATCGGTCAGCACACACTGACAGGTCCAATGCACAACCTCACTCTGGGGGTTCATCCCAAGGTACTGTATGTGGGACGCCATCCACTAGTGTGATGTGGACACAAGTTACTCGGCCTGGCTATACATAACCCACCACCACCACCAGCACAGTAGACTACTTTGATATGTATGTGATTAGACAGTTATTCACTTGTTAGGACTGAGATGGTATCCATGCAGCACATTGGGCCAGTGGAAGCCACAACCCACACTGCTGACCCCTTTGCAAATGCTTACCAGGGACATCCCACAGATTGCATGGAACTTGCACACACATTTCTAACCCAGACCCTATGCACAAAGGTTAGGCATCCTGTCCGGTGGACTCCAGACAGACGCAGATTGTATAACAATAGCAGGAGGCTACTGTAGGACAGAGCAGATTCACATTAAGGGAAGGCATCTGTGGTCAGCACTGGTACTATGCTATGGTTTCTCATAACAATGGCCACGGCCTACTCTGGGAGGGAGATGGCCACAAACACTATGGATAACCACAAGGCCTTCTTCAGTTATGTTACACATATGGACCAAATGCCTCAGATATGCTCTGTGTTAATACACACCTACTTAACATTCACCAGACACACAGATATTGGCAACATTCTTGTAGACAGGTTCGGTGCACGTATCCCCCATCCTTCTTCCCCACCAGTTGAAATACTTATCACAGCTGTATATAACCTCCCTATCATCTCACATGTCCAGGAGAGGGCCGCCCTCAGCAAAGCAGAACACACAGCATCACTGTGACCTGATGGTATCCCTGCATGTGTGCTACATGCACTCCAAGAGGACATACAACCGCATATAAGACTGATAATTAATCTTGGCCGTACTACAGGATATGTACCTGGACACTGGCATACAGCAACAGTGGTCCCACACCACTAAGGAGGCACCTCTACTGACCCTGGGAACTACCACATCATATGCATAACCGGCCTGGTCTGCTAAGCTATGGAATTATTCAGTATGGGATGCATATGCAGTGATATCGGGTACCTGCAGACACTTGTTCCCAGCCAGTTTGCCTTTGTGATGGGCTGATCCTGCCTATTGAACCTGGCTGACCTTTCAAAACAGTCACTGCAGCCATTGCTGAGGGCAACGCACAGACAACTGCTTCCAGGATCATGGCCTAACACTGATTGACATGTAATGTATAGTCATCCCCTTTTGGTGGAACTACCTACGCACAACATATCACATGGACATGCCTATAGATACAGACCTATGACACATTTGGAGGGTTCACAGTATGCAGACTATTAACCTGCTACTTTGCATTACCTGTGTTTGTCGCAGCTGGTTGCGTTACCACTGCTTCTGCTTCCTGCTGCTACTGTCACTGCTGACAGCTTAGACTCACAGTGTGTAGCGTGTGTTTTTTTTTTTTTTTTCTCTCTCTGTCTCTGTCTGTCTCTCTCCCTCTGTCTGCTTCCAGGCAGTGCAATGAACGTATTGCATGTGTGGAGTGTTAGTACAGGATGCTTTTGTAGGTATCTGCATAGGTCCATGTGATGGCCTCTGCACCAGTTGTAAGCCAGCATTTGCTAATTGCATGCAGCCAGTTGTGTACTGATTGCAGTTTTCACTGTGATTTCAGGACAGTGCTATAAAAGGGTATGTGAGATAGGCATTGCCCTTTCAGATTGTAAGGGCGGGGACCATGCTGGTATGCTGTGGACACTGTTCTGTGAGTGTAAAGGTTAGTATCTCTCTCATGGTTCAGGCTGTGTTGTAGATTCACATTTCTCCTTTCTTCTCTACTGTTCCCTGTAGTAAGTGTGTATGCACAATGACACCTACAACTATATATAGATATATTTATATATATATATATATATATATATATATATATATATATATATATATATATGTATGTAAATATACATACATTTATATATGTACATTAACTGACATTATTACCTACAAGCTACCAACTAGCATGGCTGTTTCTGTTCACACACTACTATTATGGGAATCCAGTAGTTTTGACAGTAATTCTAAATGACATGCTTTGTGTACTACACATCCTATATTCCCTTTACATTCATCCCTACTATTACATGTTATATTTATTTTAGCACAATGTTCTTGTATAAAAGTCATGGTTTAGTGGTAGGTCATACAGACTACTGTTTGCCGGGTTCGGGACTGACAGTGGGATTTTATTTTGCTTTTGAACTGACTACAGGACCTCTCAATCAGAGTGACTAAGGCACTTTTAAGCAGTTGTAACCGGGTTAGCGCTAGTTTGTGCGGAGCTCACGCATGCGCACTGGTGTTCAGCTCCGCGCACACCCACTTACAACCGCTTAACAGTGCTTACTCTGGCACACACCCGCGCTATTGTCTTTGAAATAAATGAAAATGGGGAGACAGGAAAGTGATGAAAAAGGGGTCACAAAGAGGGTAAGACAGTAGAGAAACAAGCTTGGGATTTGCAGGAGGGATGTAGGTAAGGCCCATAGCTGCCCATTTCTTCATCAGCAACAGCTGTGCATATGTATGTAATTTGGTGTGACATTTGAAACCTTCCACCCCTGAGAGAGGTGTCAGGACAACAATAATACTTGTTGTACAGCCAATTGTAATTGATAGTTTCCATGTCCAGCAGACATGTGTGCGGAATGGGCAGCTATGTATGGGGCGTAGTTTTTTTGTGGGTACAGAGTGCCCTTTATTTATTTTTTTTTTTTTCAGGTGAGAGTGATATGTCAGGTGAAGGAAGTTGGCATAGCTGGGGAGGTAGGTTGGGTAGGTAAACAGACAAGATAAACAAGACACATACAGGGGTGGTGTATGACACGTGTGGGGGGGTTACACAATTGACGGGGACAGAGGTTTGGATATCCAGAGACCATGAGCCCACAGATGGCAACAGTAGAACTGATATCCCCACCCATAGGCAGTTGCCACTGTTCCTTCATTGCCCAGGATGGGGCTGTGCTGGTGGCTGTGTAAGTCGGGCAACAGGCATGCCCGTAAGTTGTGCCACCTGTGCCTCAAGCTGGCGTAGGGGCTCAAGAACAGAGTTCCGGATCTCCCTACGCACCACAGTCTGGACGCTACAGAGGGTGAATGGTGGTTCTTCTCTGGCCATGCTTGCAGAAGGGGTCGAGCCCCATCCCCTGCAGCGCTTCCACCCGCAGGTGGCACAGGGCCACCGGAGGAGGGTCCAGACTGGGCACTAGTGCCAGGTGCACTCGCCAGCTGAGGTGGGAGAGGTGGGTCCGCTGGAACCCGCCTTCCCTGTCGTCCTATGTTTTGCATTATGTCATGACAGTTTGGGTTAGTAACATATATCATTCACAATTAGTTGTAACAGCATGCATTAGTATTCCCATTAACCAAACACCCAGATATTCACACCATTGAACAGCGAGCATAACACATGCATAATTTGAACAGCAATACACAGTCCAACAACATGCAGGGTTGATTGATGGCAACAGGCCATCAGGTTTGGATGTATGAACAGGGCAGATGCATCAACGGACATGCAAATATATATGACCCAACAGGGCAAATGTCCTGGGGTGTTAATTGTGATTGCACATACCATTTTCATGTGGAATGGGTTATATGTGGTTATAGGGTGGGGTGAAGAAAATAATATTAACACCTTCGAATACCAATACATATGCTGTACATTTCTAATAGCTGCACATATATACACACTACTGTTCTAACTACAGTTTTCTATATGATAACTACTTCAACTTGGTGATAGGACTGTTACTGCAACATCAATATACATTTTATTGTTCTTCATACACATTCATATCTAGCTTTGTTCAGCTACATCATCCTGCTACATTTGCTTTATATAGCTATAGACAGGTGTGGATGTTTGGTATATCAGACAATCATACTATCTGCATATTGCAGACTGAGAGCAACATATCCAGATTTTGGGATACACATTCCAGATGCAGCAACACTTTGAATAGATTTCGCTGTTTGGTTTTGATTCTCACATGCATTTCATTCTGTACTGACTGCAGTATACTTTATTCAGGGGTTATTACTACTGTATTGCTGGATTCATGACACTTTCTCACACTCTCTCACTAGTTTTCATTTTACTATTCAGGATGGTACTTACTTCTAGGCTTTATTGACATGTTTTACCTGTAGTTATTACAATCCTTTCCAGCAGTCTCACTTCTGTCATGTTTCAGTATTTCAACAGGGATATATTTCACACATGTGATTTCATCATCTTCTGCAGCTGTACTTTTCAGCCTGCTGCAGGTTGTGTACTATTTTCTTACAGGTGGGACATCTTTATTTCAGAATTTATGTCAGACATTTTCATTTTTCTGTTTGAATTACAGACTGCAACACACGTTTGTAATCAAGCAATACTTGCAAACACTTTTACACTGTTACTTGCACATTTTATTACTTAGTGACTACACTGCACTCTTTTGCTAACTGTCATACTTTTATATTTCTTTACAGTTACTGGTAGTGGATTACTGACCTGCCTGGTGGCGCAACCGCACCAGCCTATCGCCATAGGCTCTGCGGTTCACAGAATGGACACCTGCAGCTGTAATATAAATGAAGTAATATTGGAATACACATCTCCATAACATCAGCTAGTTTAATTTCTTACATACATAATTAAATGTAACTTACTCAGTAGTGGGGCGTTGGGCATTTGCCGGGCCTCCTGGATCCAAAGGTTCAATTGGTCCTGCTTACGTCTCTTCAGGTCTGCATGGTGGTGACGGACCTGCTCACCAGTCCTTGGAATCCCTGTGGCACTGGTGAGATCATGAGCCAACCGGTCCCATGCCTCAGCCCTATATGCTCCCCACAGGACCTGGCCCTGCATGAGTTGGGCCTCATGATTGTGGACTAGGAGCCAGACCATGTACCTGGACTCCTCAATGCCCCACCTCTGTGCTCGAAAGCAACTACCCTCACCTACTCCTGTCATTCTGGCTGCAAGTCAGTTCTACAATCGTTTATGCTGTGTATTCCCGCCTATGGGGCTTATATAGGCTGTTTTTCCCGCACATATCTGTGATTGGCCATTTTGGAATTGTATCAACTTCACTGAACCTGCATTGTCATGCTCCAGTTTGTATTCGTTCCTATATATTTGCTATTATTGTATTTATAGGTACTGCTGTCATGGCTTTGTGGTTCAGTACCTTGACTATGGTGTATAGTATCCTGGGTTCGTACCTGGCCACTACTTTTTATTTTTTATGACTGTCTAGACAAGCTGAGGGGTGTGTCTGTGGATAGGCAGTTTTGATACGGCTTGCTCAACGTTGCCCGTCGGTTAGCTTGTTTGCACGGTGCGCAGCTCCGCGCAAACGGAGTACGCTGGTTTAAGCCTCATTTGGCTATCAGCATGCATATTACGCTCAGCTCAGCTAGGGGCACATAGATTCAGCGTGTTAAACCACTGCTCAGCTACGGGAACTCATTTTGCACCAGTTAAACCACTGCTCACCTACGGGCAGATGCACTCACCCTTTTAAACTGTAGCTCAGCTATGGGCACATCTGGCATTTTTTATTGTTTTGTTACCTCACATTTCTTCAATATAAATGGGCTATTTCATTACATTTTACATAAAATGTGATTTTATGTGTACATATTTGTCAGGGACTTGTTTCGTTCTTATTTTGCTAAAAATAAAAATTGGTGTTGTGGGGGCTCGAACCATGAATGCCTGTTCTTCATCCAACATCTCTACTGCTACACTATTGCTTCTTGACTTACTTTGCATATTTAGTTCTTATATGCTTTCCCACTGACTGCTAACTGTGGCTGCGCTACAGGCATGCCCGCGCAAACGAGCGCACTCACGGTTAAACATCTTTACAATTTAAAAAAAAATTATGAGATGTTCATTTGTACATTTTATGTTCGGAGTCTGTGGGGGCATGTGTTGTGTTGTGTTTATTCACATTTCCATGGACTCTGTCATGGGTGTTTACTTTGGGCACTTTTACTCTTCTGGGGGCGTGTCCGCTTACAGGGCTCGGCCTGTGGACACGCCCCTACTGTCTTACATGGACCGTGTTAGCCTTAGGTGTGATTCAGCATGCTCTCATGAATATGCAGAGCATGCTGACATCACTCCGTTTAACTGCAGCCTCCGTGTATGAGTTATAACTCTTACACAGAGGCTTCGTGAATCCTGCCCATGCTTTCATATTTCTGTAAATATATATCAATAAACATGCACTCATACAGGAATTTCTTATTGTCATGTGAAAAATTATAACTGATTAACAAAATGTTCTAACAATATGCATGTCTAGCCTATACAGTTTCCAAGATATGACAAATTGTGAAAGTTTAGCAAAAATATGATTTTGTGCTTGTGTGCATTATAATATATTATAGTATTTATGGAAAGACTATGATTGCACTGACTAGTATAACTACAAAGCATATTTCTTATTCATAACCTTGCTATTTGCACAGCTTTAATAGCTTTTATTCTTTACAAAATATTTATATTTGTTTATCATATTTTTTTAAGTTTATTTTTCAGAAAATTCTGTGTAATGCAGTTATCAAACAGTTGCACTTGTTTCACATGTGAACAAGGTAATTCTACTGATCTTGCAAACTAGTCTCTAGCAATATATGGCTTGATTAATGACAAACCTTTAAACTGGTTTTAAAACAGGATATGGCACCAGAGATCAAGCGAGTATAAGAAAAATATTTACTTATGTTTTACTGACTATTCTAAAGTCCTTGACTGCGTAGATCTTAACAAATTCTGGCAAGTTTTATAAAAGATGGGATACCAGGTCACCTTATTTGCGTGTTGTGCAACTAATATGCAGCACAAGAAGTAATAGTTAGAACTGAATATGAAATACCTGATTGGTTCAAGATTGGGAATGAAGTGTCGCAAAGCTGTGTACTATTGCCCTACTTATTTAAGGTACATGGCCGATTATATCAAGTGAAATGCTGAGGTTGACAAATCAGATCATGGAATCAAAATTGGCAAGTGAAATACTAACAATATCATATATGCAAAATATACAACTTTGAAGGTTGAAAGTGTGAAGGAGATGAGCAGCTACTTGATAAAAGTGGAAGTAAAAAAAGCAAAAGCTGTTTTGCTGCTCAACATTAAAAAAAAAACTAAAATTATGTCATCTTGACCTGTTAATCCTTTACAAATTAATGGGGGGGGGGGGGCATGACAAGTTTTATTTTTCTAGCTTAAAGATATCTATGGATGGTCAATGCAGTCATGAACTTAGAAAAAAGATTCTTACTTCATGGGAAGAAAGCACTTTAAAATTTGATTAGCTATTAGATCAAAGACATCACATTCTCATAAAAAATCCTCATAGTCAAAGTAAAGGTATTTCTAGTATTAACCTACAATGTATGAGTTGAACTATTAAGTACGGTTGCATTTCAGACAGGGCCGGCCTTAGCTGAAATGGCGCCCTAGGTGAAGTAATGCTCCAGCGCCCCTTACGACCTACCTACAACATACTCACGAAACACCCCTATTTAAGTCACACCCCCAGGTATGTCACTCCCCAAGAAAGCCACTCCAGTCATTTCCTTAAATCATTTAAATGCATAAGAAGAAAAAGATACCTTGTAATGTAGTTAAACTGCAACCACCTTTGTGTATGTATTTCCTACTTTAAATAACAGAACTGGATCATGGTCAAATAGGGCCCTAGGCAGGGTAATAGATCACCCCCCAGAGCAACCCCTACCCTCCAGCAGCAGCCCCCTCCCCAGCCATCCCATTGTTCCATTACTTGGCTATTTCTCACCAGTTACCATACACACTGTTCAAATCTATCAATGTGTATACTGTTTTCTTATTTACTTCTACAATGTTTACAGATATTGAAATAAAAATAACACAAACACAGATAAACATTTGCTAAACAAACAATACAGTCTCGCAATGAATACAGACTAAGCATGAGCAGTGAACTTCTCTGCCTTTAAAACTCATATTGAAACGGCAAAACTCACATTCATTAAAATAGCATGAAAACCCAAATTCATAGAAAATGCATCTAGCCAGTGGAGGATTAAGTTTACATTTGGGCTGTTTTCAAAACAGACTACTTGCACAAATTTTTAGGGCCATGCATACATGTATTTTTTTATTCACCTTCCTGACTGTATTAAATTATATTCCTTGTATAATACAACACCTCTTATTAGAATGGGTTTTAAATTTGTAGTTTTAAACATTTTTTTAATAAGCAATGAAACAAAATGTATGAACCAATAACTACCCATTTCAGAAAATTTCAACCATAAAAGGCCACTCATGACTTCTGTAATTACAATCCACCAATATCACTTGATACATACACCCCAGGATTCAGCAACCATCCGTGCAGGAATCACTTATTCCTGCATGGAAGGTACCGTTCCCGTATAGCATGGCAGCCCGCCATGCATATGCATGAAGGCACGCTGCCATGCAGCAATATGTACATGGAAATGTGTACGAGTGCAGGGGGTGTGTCTGAGAGTAGTGGTCTCACAAGATACATGACGCCTGCATAACAGAATTGCCATACGGCAATGCAAAAAAGTGAGATCGTTCTTTGAACATCAGAGATTTGGCCCAAATGCAGTATAGCGTATTGCTGTAAAATAAAAGTGTAGCGGTCACTGTAAAAATAGTGGCAAAGAATTAAAGAATGAAGTTAGAAAATAATGACAGATAATTTGAAGTGCAGATGTCATACCTTTTAGAAAATGCATGGAAATACAAAACCTGTTAGTCTAACAACCATAAAGTTTGAAAGAGAAATACTTAAAAAATGTCCGTAATTTTTTTTTTCACATCAGCAAGAAAGTTTAAGCGTAGGTGCATGGGCGTGCCTGCTGCTTAGCTATGCTTAGCTGAGCTGAAACAGCACAATAAATTAAATAGCAATACACATGTACAATAAGTAGTACTGGGATAGTGTAATAGTTAGTGAGCATGCTTTCCAAGTGGACAGGCTGGGATGTAACCCTACTGATGCCATTTGTATGTGAAATCACCACAAATGTGATTTTTAAGTGTAGTTTTAATTTTTAAATGTAGCTATGTAGTAAATAATTTATATTTGCAACCAGAGCAGTGTATTAGGGTAAGATGTGAGGTGTCAGTGTAATAAAGTTGTGAAACCCCCATATAAACACAAGTGCCTCATACAGATAGTCGCACAAGAATAAATGTAATGAAAGCACAGAGTAGGAGGTTAGGGAGGGTATACAAAATAATATGTCAGGAATGATGAATCAATCCCACACAGCTGATAGTCTATAAAACTAAAATGTAAGCAATGCCAAGCATAGCACAGCCATGCTTACTCATTGCAAACATTGCTTAAACATGAATGCTAAACATTGTATAGCCAAGCTAAGTGGATTTGCCCAGTGATAAGCAGTGCTGAACCCGCCCCTTTAAGCAATGCCAACCTTAGCTAAGCAGGTTTGCCTGTTGCTTATCTGAGCTCTACAGTTTCAAAACTAACCAATTATGGTAAAGTGGGGGAAATCGGCCCTATTTAAGCCCTGTAGGCAGGAATATGGCCCATAACCAGTTGGAGCTCATTACTGTAGGCACCATGGCTGAATTAGGGGAAGGCATTCACTTTCGTCCCCAACGCTGGGGCATTCTGAATTTCAGGGTCATGGTTAGACTCCTTGTTGAAAACCATGATTTGAGACTACTGCAGAGCCAGTACCAGGGCTCAGAATATAAAGCAGAGGCCTGGGACCGTCTTGCCTGTGAACTCACCAGTGCTACTGGGATCCCTCGGACTGGTGAGCAGGTTTGGCATCACTATGCTGATCTCAAGCGGAGAAAGAGGGACTGTCTGAACCAGTGGGAACAAGATGTTCTGGTAGGGAATGCCCCAGTAGTGTGTAAGTATCAGTATCAATTGTCATTTAAGATAGTTCAGGCTGTGTATATGATGGATAAGTAGTCATAAATGTTTCTCTGTCTCCTGTACAGCTGCAGCTGGGAGCGCTTTGAATGTGGAGGCACATGGCAGCAGGTAGCAAAGGCTGCACCGCACGGCTGGTAAGTATTGATCTAGCTGGCAGTATAATCAAAAGTAGTAGAATATCACCTGACAGTGCTGTAATTTATGTATTGTTTGAACCGAATAAAACTGAAATTACCACAGATAATGCTAGTGATATACATAAAACAGTGATAACCTGTCAATAAAACTATACAACTCTGGACTGTTGTGTTTTATTTGTAATGTGTTAGTAGAAAATGGAAATGTGTATTACTTTTGTGCAGCAAATATGGCTCTGATAGCATTAAGTTTCTGAGGTTCATGTGGGAAACAGTCAAGTCTTGTACAACAGTTTAGACATAACAAAGTTCCCCTGCACTTTGATCCAGTAGCTGATTATTAAAAATGCATGCTAGCCCTTGTTTCCTGTAATGTAATATGTGAAAGTGTGAGTACACAGTAGAACAACTATCTGCCATAAGCACAAGGTCAGATTGGCCAAATTACATGTTAATAGGCAGAAAACACACAAGGTATAGCAGTTCGTTGATAGCTTGTTCTGACAAACATCAGCATTGTGACTACCTTTTGAACAAACTGATAGGGTTTGAATCCTGGGAGTGGTACTAAGCTGTCTGTATATTTTCACACAAGAATATGTGAGTGTTGTTACAAACAGTCAGGTAGTGTAAACACACATTTTCCTACTGCTACATCAGATAAGGCAGGCTGGATATTAACAGTAGGATGTGTCTCTTATACACTATGTAGAACACACACTGGCCAGCCCCAAGGCTGTAAATGACAGGAATAGAAGTACAGAGACCACTTAGTTTTCCCCCAAAAATGTCCCTCAAGTGTCACGTCATCATGGCTATCGGTAACTGTCCCCAGCACCTAGGGTGCTGTACAAAAATGAAGGTGGACTATGACATTAGCACACATACACACACACACACACACACACACACACACACACACACACACACACACACACACACACACACACACACACAGACACACACACACACACACACAGACACACAGACACACACACACACACACACACACACACACACACACACACACACACACACACACACACACACACACACACACACACACACTCACACACATATCAAAGCCGAACCCTGTTAATATGTAGAAACAGGTAGTGTTAACCCAATTTTTTTCCACAGGTCTGGCAGGTAAGTACAGCTGTATATTAGGTGTATGAAGTTTGAACTGATAACTGTGTACAACACCCACTGACCAACCCCAAGCCCATAGGTAGCTGTAATTTCAGGTCATATCTGGAGAGTAAGGAGTAGACTATAATGTACAGAGCAGTTGTGAGCAATGTAATAACAAATAGTTGTTCATTTCTATGTCTCACTCCTACCCTATCTGCAACAATAATACAACCAAAAAAATAAAAGGTATGTTGTTAACAAACCTACTGTTGGGACATATTCCCCATTATTATACCAATATTTCAATGTCTGTTTATTGCTATTCCCTGTTGAAATGAAATCATTGGTGGCCTGTTGCTATCAATGTAACCTGCATGCTGCTGTAATGTCCATTGTGGTTCCACATCTGCATGTGTTTTGTTTACTATGAAACTGATTGAAAATTGTGTTATGGTGTCTATTGGAACACCCAGGTATGCTGTTATAACTAATATTGGCATTGTATTGTTCATAAATAACCAATATATGCTGTAAACTGTCAACACCCTAGCTCATCTGGGAAGGATGATCCCAGTGAATCCGCCTGTCCCACCTCATCTGGCCATAGCACCAGACCCCAGCACGTCTGGGACCCACCCAGGATCTTCCTTGTCCACTGGTCCTGCACCACCCACAGGTAGAACTGATTCATGGGATGGGGCTCTTCCCTCCCCTCGGAGCGAGCATGGAGATGAGCCCGTTACTCGATGTCAGGTCCAGGGTCTGGTAAGTAGGGAGATGCAAAAGGAGTTTGCAGCTATGCCAGCTTGAGGGCCACGTGGTACATCTTGAGGGTCAGCCTGCCCCTCCTGCTCAGCCCCCAGCACAGCCACCTTTGGGCCCGTGAAGGTGCAGTGCTGACTGCCCATGGGTGAGGACCTCAGTCTCACTGTAGCCATTTGTAGACTCTTGTGCCTCCGATTCCCAACCACCCACCCCGTCAAGGTGTTCACCCCCCACATGTGTCATACACTGCCCCTGTCTGCTGTCTTGTCTGTTTTCCTACCCAACCTCCCTCCCCACATATACCTACTATCCTTCCCCAACAACCCACTCTCACCTTAAAAAAAGGGAAATCTGTTACCACAAAAAAATTATGCCCACACATAGTGGTCCATTTCACAGATTTGTCCACTGGACACATGTAATCTAGTACAATTGCCTAGACAACACATTACTCTTGTCCTCACCCATCTCTGTGGGATATGAGTATCCAAATTCACCTCCAAATTCAATACATATGCACACCTGCTGCTGTAGGAGAAATGGACAGCTATAGGCCTTCCCTACTCCCATCCTGCACATCCCTATCCATCTTTCATCTTGTTTTTCCCTCTGCATGCCCTCTTTTTCACCACTTTCCTATCACCCCTTTTTCTTTTCTTTCAAAGAAATTAATGCAGGGGTTAGCGGGAGAAAGTGCCGCTAAGTGAAACTAAAACAGAGTAACCTTATTTTAGTAATTTTAACAAAGGGGATGTTTACAGCCATGAAAATGGGAATATATCACAAATACTGGAGTAGATAAGCTCACACAGTTGATGCATGTACACCCTTCTTTCTGTCCTAACACATATTAACTGGAGGAGTAGAGGTGCCAAGCCACATACTTCCCACTAGTTAGTGACATACATCTTCACACCAGCCCACTGCTTTGTCAGAAATACACAACACGTATGGTGGCCGGGCAACAGTACATCTGACAAATATCTGAGCATAACATCACACTAGGCTAAATACACTGAGCTGCTAGGCATGTCACCAAGCACTGGTCTACACTACAAGCAGACTGCCACAACACTAATCCAATTTACCTATGGGGGAATACACATATAATTGCAAATATAGCAGGCACTAGAGGAGTGTAACAGCATGGAGTAACAGACACCAGTGTGAAAGTGCATACCACAACCTATCTCAATACAGCCACAGTCACACGATGGTAAGCCTAAGTAATAATACAGTCTATGGTCTGTGTGAACAAAAGTCATCATTATGTTTTCCACTCACACACTACCCCTACATATACTGGCCCAATTCACAGTGTAGTCTGATGCCTGACTGTGGTATGGGACATGTCTCAGTCTGGCCCTACAAACATATAGGCTAATAGGGTATCAGAAACTGGAGCAGCATGCAATGTCAGATAGAACAGGACCAAGAACACTGACATCTACCCCAGTCTGTACACAGGCCAAATAACATGATCACAATACACTGCTACATAATACAGACACTCTGTCAACAATCATCATAAGTACACAGACCTCACTACTGTACAGACTACAACAGAATGTCCAGGTTTTGTCCTCAACTATTAGGCTTCCTAAATATTACATGTCTGGCAGTCTCATATATCACTGGCTTGATATCAGGAATTATGTCAGTAAATAATGGTATACTGTACATATCCACCTCTTACTGCATACCATATGAACAAAAGGTGACAGACTTGGGGGACAGAGGCACAAACACAGGGCCAATATTGATATATTGCAGTTATAAACTGAGAACATTGCTGGTGTAACAGGGTTTGTTGTGATATATCTCTTGTGAGTGATATGAATACAGTAAAACACATGTATGTTACCATTTACTGAGTTCAATCATCAGAGTATGCTACTGCATTTATAAAGACAGAAATGTGTGAATAACATGCCAAATCTAAGACTCCAAACTCTGGCAGGTCTGCAGATAGCCCTACAGGTGAGAGCTTTCTCAACCACATAACATTGTCATGCCAGACTTTAAATCATGCAGAACAGCCATATCCGCACAAACCCTGTTAAACCAACATTACTTCAAATGTAGAACAGCAATACTTACATTCTGTCCCCATGTCTGGAACATCCCCTTCCAGTTTGTTGGCCTATCTCCAAAGTGTTTGTTGTAAGAGGTATTTACAACTACCTTCTGTGATGCTGTTTGTCACACACCCACATGAAGTCCTGCTCACAGTGAAGGAAAAGGGCCAACACCCTCTTGCAGTGCTTACTTATAGGAGTGCGTTTCCATGCAATTGGCTATAGGAATGATACCACAGGTGTTCCACATGCAATTAGCAAGTGGAGGACTCCAATTCATGCACAGGCCATCAGCTGATCATGAGCATTACCTAAAAACTCAAGCTGCTGCCTATGCTAAACAGATGCATTTTTCTACAGCTACCAGAGATGGGGAGAGAGAGAGACAGAGGGGAAAGAAAGAAAGGGAGAAAGAGCCAAGCATGTTTGTGTATGATCCGTGGGTGGAGAGAGGTCTCTGGGTATTATAATGGTTGCCTATATATAAATGTATAGCTGTGGATTGTCTACAACAACCTCTACAGTGTTTGACAACTGTTAGCCTTGTAATGTGACATTGGGACATATGGGTCCTCAATATGAAAATGCAACAAAACCCATGCTGCAATGGATTCCATTATTCAAACCATCACACCAACACCCACACAGGATACTGATGGCACACTCTTGTCAGTACTGCATTTCAAACCCCTACCTAGCTATGCCTTGGTACTACAGTGTTACACAGTTATTGCAGGTGCCATGGAGCTTATATGTTGAAGAGCTGTCCAAAGGTATCATTGATGGTGAGTGACATCAACTGCCGAGCTAAAGGAGGGGTGAGGGAAATACAGTACATGTGAATGACCACAAAATCAGGTGTCAACAAAGACTCACACACTCTCACTCAAAAACACACATGATTTCACAGTTGCCAGGACCAAGATTAGAACTCCTACCTAACTAGTTGCTACACTATGGTATTAATTATTGCAAGCATTACAGAGCTTATACGTTGGAGATCTGTCCAAAGGTATCTTGGAAGGTGAGTGACATCAGCTGCAGAACTAAAGGAGGGGTAAGGGAAGTGTTGTAAGTGTGAATGACCACAAAATCAGGTGGCAACAAAGACTCACACACTCTCACACACACAAACACACATACCGGGATCAGGATTAGAACTTCTACCTAACTAGTTTGCTGCACTATGGTATTATAGGTTCATAGGTAGGTACTAGGCTATCGGCCCTAGGGACTATACAAGCCCAGCCAAAAAGGTACCATGGCTTTTGCCACCCAAGAAAATTATTTTCCTGTGCCACTGTCGAGCAGAGCCACAGAGGTGATCCCCAGGGTGAATTTCCTATTTTCCATCCAATCATCAAGATTTTTCTTGAAGAGTGCTAATGAGGAGCTTTGTTTGATATAGATAGGTAGTTTATTCCAGAGTATGGGAAGTCTCTGGGACAGGAATCTAACCCTCCAGCATGTTCTGTTTATTGTGGTGACAAGGTGTATGCCCCTAGACCGTGTAGCTTAGAGGGATTGGGATTTCTTTAAGTGGAGCATGTCCAACAGCTCTGGGTTTGGCACAGCTTTGTATGTTAAGCAGAGATCACCTCTGAGTAGGCGATATGCGATGGAGTAAAGCTGGAGTTTTTTGAGACGGTCTGCATAGGGCATCTGTTTGAGGCCAGTAATCCTCTTTGTGAGGTATTTCTGCAGCCTTTCCAGTTGTTGTAGATATCTTGTGAGGTACATACCAAAAGGGGCGTTGCACTCTATAATGGGTCTGATGAGTGATGAGTAGAGGGGAACAATGACCTCTTTTTTCTGGATGAGAAACCTTTTGTGATGAGTTGTGCCATGTAGAAGGATTTTCTGACTACTGTGGCAATGTGATTATCAAAGGAGAGACTACTGTCCACCTGTGTCTCAAGGTCTCTTATCACACTTTTGGTGTTAAGTATACTTCCACCTATGTTGTAGTTCATGGGTACAGAGTTTTTACCAAAGGAGATGACAATGCCCTTTCTGGTATTGAGCTTGAGGTCATGGCTTTGACACCAGGCATCTGTCTCAGTGAGGAACTTTTGTAGGATGTCCACATCATTAGGAGTTTTGATTATGGCTCCTAGTTTGCAGTCATCTGCAAACTTCATTAGCCAAAGACCTTCTGTGTTAGCCTGTACTTCAGAGAAGAAGATACCAAACAGGAGAGGACCCAGGACTAAACCCTGTGGTACTCCACTTGTCACTGGTCTGAAGTCAGATTTGGAGTCTGCTACTTTCACAGTGTGGGTTCTGTCAGTGAGCCATTTGGCAACCCATCTTGTGACATAGGGATTTATACCTAGTTTAGTGAGTTTATCTATAATTCCAGAGTGGAGGATGGTGTCAAAAGCCTTGGCAATGTCTGTGTGAACCACCTTACCCTTGTCTATGGCTTTGGTGACTGCTTCAAAGAAGAATATCAGGTTTAGGAGACATGATCTGCCTTTTACAAACCCAAACTGGGTGGGGTCCAGAGTTTGGAGATTACCAAAGTCTTCGTTTATAAGTTCCAGGATGATACGTTCCATGGACTTGCAGACCAGGCTCGTCAGGCTAATGGGGCGGTAGTTCCCAGTGTCCTGGTGGCTCCCCCCTTGTGGAGTGGGATAACCATTGCTGTGTGCCATTCAGCAGGCACAAAGCCTGAGGTGAGGCTATGATTGAACATGATACTTAGGTGTGGTGCCAGTTCATTCTGTAGTTCATGTAGAATGCAGCCTGGGATGTTGTCTGGTCCCATGGATGCTGTGTTCTTGGCTTTGGAGAGTGTGGTTTTTACCTGTGCAGCCATGATTACAGGAACTTTGCATTCTTAAGGTATAGAGATGGGCTCTTTAGGGGGTGAGAGGGGGTAAAATTAGCACCAAACCTATCTGCCAGGATGTTGGCAATATCAGTTGGGTCTGTATATTTTGTGCCATTGTGCTGTAACTCAGAGCAGATCTGAGTGTTGCCACTAGGATTCTTGACATAGCTATCAAATGCTTTGTGGTTGTCTTTAGAATCAGTGGCGATTTTGTTTTTGTAACTAGCTTTGGAGTATTTTATCAGGGATCGCAGCTTCTTACTGAGGCTGACCAGGGAGCTCCTCCACTCATGGGATTTTACTCTCTTTTGCAACAGTTTCTTCCTTCTGATGTACAGTTTGTTTATGGCAGGGGACCACCAGATTGGCTTCCTTTTTTTGGAGGATAGTGTCTTGGTTCTGTTTGGGATAGCACGATCCATGCACTCATGTAAGTGCTTTTAAAGTGCAATTGTGTAGGATTCAGTAGTTGTAACTGTATTGTCCATCTGCATGGGTGTCATGAAGTTCACCACGTCTGTCTTAAGAAGCATGAAGTTGGCTTTGGAGAAATTTTTTACCATGGTTTCCTTAATCGGGGGTGGGGGCAGGATGTGGATATCTAGGGTAATTAGCTTATGGTTGGATCGGACCAATGAGGCGTTGACTTCAGGTGTGGAACACAGGTCACTTATGTTGGTAATGACTAGATCTAGGATATTGTTGCCCCTTGTGGGGGTGTGGATAAGTTGATCCAGGGCATTGGAGTTTATGAATTCCAGAAAGCGTTGAGTGAAGGAGTTGGTACATGAGTAGTTTTTCCAGTTAATGGTGGGGTAGCTGAAATCGCCCATTATTAGGGTGTTTGTTTGAACTCTAATATTTTCCAGTACATGAAGAAAAAAGGAGTGGGAATCCTGGGGCATGGTGAGTGATCTGTAGCAAGCTACAATTTGGATTGCATTTTTGCCCAGAGTTAGTTGTGCTTGGATAACCTCGGCTGCATTATGCTGAGCAACTAGCCTGGAGGTGTGGATATCCTTAATGAATATGGACACACCTCTGCTTTTGGTGTTCCAGTCCAGGTTACATGGCCGAAAAGTGTGGTATGAGTTATAGCCTGGTAGTGCAGGGGTGCTCTCTGGAGTCTTGAACCAGGTCTCAGTCACTTTACAGATATCGATATTCTCCATTTTAAGGAGTACCTCAAGTGAGTGCATTTTGGGATTTAGACTTCTAGCATTGAGTAGCATCACCCTCAGTTTTTGCTTGCCTGTTCTTGTTATGGTGGTGAATTTATTTGTCATTTGAACCTTGCCTAAAAAAGGCACTATAGGGGTGGCAAGAACTTTAGCCAGTATCTGGAATCCCAGGGGTGACAGGTGCAGGCCATCTCTGGCAAAGCATCGTGGTCTGTCGACCATGTCATCCCAGGCAGACAGATACTGGATCTCTTTAGAATGGCACCAGAAGCTTAGCCAATTGTTGAAGTCAATCCTTTTTTGTCCTTGTACTGTGGCATCATTCTGGGTGATGCCACGGTTATCGTAAGTGCCACAGAGCTTACATGCTGGAGAGCTGTCCAGAGGTATTGTTGAAAGTGGGTGACATCAGCTGCAGAGCTAAAGGAGCAGTAAGGGAAGTGTAGTAAGTGTGAATGACCTCAAAATAAGGAGTCAACAAAGACTCACAGACACACACACACACACACACACACACACACACACACACACACTATCACAGTTGCCAGGACCAGGATTAGAACTCCAACCTAACTAGTTTGCTACACTACAGTATTACGTGGTTATCATGAGTGCCATAGAGCTTACAGTGCTGAGAGCTGGCCAAAGGGTTATTTCAAGGTGACTGACATCAATAGGTGTGCTAAAGTTGGGGAATGGCAGGTGTTGTGAGCATGAATGAATCATTCATCTCCACACACACACTTGCCATTTCTGAGATTAGAACTTCTTCCTAACTAGCTTGTTACACTACAATGTTACGCAGTTATCACAAGCACCATGGAGCTTATTTATTTATTTTATTTATTTCACATTTGTTGACCGGGAGAGTCCAACTGGATTACAAGTACACTTTCAGTGGAGGCCTGAGGAGAAAAGCTCCAAGAGAACAGTTTTACAAAAACATAGTTTTAAGGACAGATTATTGACATACAATTTTCATAGAAGAGACTTTAGCATACATATTAGCTAGCAGATAGGATACATTCATTGTCTAACAAATTGATTTACTAAATGTTTTCTCCTGGTTTTAGTTGAGAAGTATGTCCTGGTTTTAGTTGCTTATGGACAGAAGAACAGTGCTGGGGGTAGTTATTCCTAACTCCTTGAGATATGGGATGAGCAGTAGATTAACAGTCCTAAGTGGATGCAGTAATATGAGTGGTTAACTTAGCAGGGTTATTAGGTTTGGTGAGGTGTTGTAATGAGAACTTAGCCTGGGGGGATAAAGGAGCTCAAGCAATTATTTAAAAAGTGAGTTTTAACAAGTTTCTTAAACTGTAATGAGGATTTGTTGTCAGTTATGTGGGTAGGAAGGGAGTTCCAGGTTTTTGCTTTATAGTGGCTGTAGCAGACTTGCCAGCTTCATTGTTATATTTGGTTACTTTGAGGAGATCTTGTGTGCTAGACCTTAAGGGCCTGAAGATTGTATAGGGTTGCAAAAGGTTTTTTAGGGCTGGGGTGTTTTCAGAGTTATGTATTATTTTGTGGGCTAGTGATAGTTGATTGAGCTGAAGTAGTAGTTATAAGTCTGAAACTTGGCCAAAGGGTTATTTCAAGGTTACTGACATCAGCAGGCATGCTAAAGTGGGCAATGGCATGTGCAGTGAGTGTGAATGGCCTCAAAATCATCTACCTCCACATACACATACACAGACAATCACAGTTGCTATGTCTGGGATTTGAACTCCTACCTAAATAGTTTGCTACACCACAGTATTACACAGTTATCACAAGTGCCACAGAGCTCATAGGGCTGAGACTTGGCCAAAGGGTTATTTCAAGGTGACTGACATCAGCAGGCATGCTAAAGTGGGCAATGGCATGTGCAGTGAATGTGAATGGCCTCAAAATCATTCACTTCCACATACACGCACGCACTATCACAGTTGTCATGTCTGGGATTAAAAGTCCTATCTAACTAGTTTGCTACAGTACAGTATTATGCAGTTATTGCTAGAGCCATGGAGCTTATAGGGTTGAGATTTGGCTGATGGTTTATTTCAAAGTCACTGACATCAGTAGGAGGGCTAACATCGGCAATGGGAAGTGCAGTGTGTGAACAGGCCATAAATCATTCCTCTTGAAACACACACACACACACACACACACACACACACACACACACACACACACACACACACACACACACACACACACACACACAACTTTACATTTGACTGGACTGAGTATATACAAATGCTACATGAATACTGATTTGTACTTTTGTGTCATACAGTTATCACACGCACCACAGACACTATAGGGCTGAGGGCTACCAAAAGGAATCTCTACAGTGATTGACATCAGCACATCATGTGATATCAGCCATTTGGTGGGGGTTGTGTTGTGGGTGGGACAGGCCTCATAATGGAATTGTATCTGTCACTGTCTGTATCTCTCTTCCCCACATCTCTGTGTGTGTATGTTTGACATATTATAGTGTGTTGGCCTTGAATATGTGTGAGTATTCCTATCCAATGTGTGTGTGAAGCATAAATGGTGTACAAGTTGGTGTGTGTGCACAAACATCTGCAAATGACAGATATGTATAATCCACTGTGTTGTCAGACATGGGGTTCATTTGCCTAAGTGTAGGCGCATGTCCAGTATGACCTTCTGTATTGAGCGTGTGAATCCATTCCAGGTAGGGTTCTACTCCAGTCCAGTGTTTGGTGTTCTCAACCTACAGATAGCAAGCTGTTTCTGCAGGATGTTTGTAAATAGGTTGACAATATGGAGTCACAATGGGTGACAGATAGGAGGATATTGTAACTATTGCTGTCTGTGCTGCTTGTGTTAGATGGTTGGTGTTAATAGAGATATTCAGACATATGTCCTGTTTTACACTGTGATGTATTATGTCATCGACTACTGACAGATATAATTATTTGCTCACAGTTATTTACTGGGAAATACAAGATGAATGAAGCTGAGTCCAGTATTGTGGTTATCAGCCTACACATTCTTGCACACTCCTGCCATTCTGGAGGGGTAGCTACAGACACTTGCTGATGGGTCTGTGTAGATGGTCCAGCACCTTGGTAGTATGGTGGCTGAGGATCCCCTTCATGTACATATATCGACTAAACAAAATGGCCATATTCTGCTGTGGCCATACCTTTCAGCTGTACAGATTTACCCACGTTACTCAGAGGTAGGGCTCATATATTTGGTCAGCTCCCCTTCACATTGTGGTTTATGAGCAGGTTTGTAGCCACCCATTACTGGCTTTGCAGGCAGGGGTAGTCTGGGCACACATCAGAGATTCAGACTTCACACACTCCATGATGTCCATGTGTCTACACCCCCCCCACACTCTGTTATTCTATCCTCGTCCTAACATTATGTGAGCGATATCTAGGAAGTATCCCTATAGTTGGCCCTTCATCCCAGCAGAATTTATGGATTGGTCCACAGTTCATGCACTAGGACATGGGGGCATACTACTGGGATTTGTCAACATGACCTTGCATTTGTGTTCTGTTGACTGTGTTAGTTTATTAGTTGGGACCCCATAAGATACCATACAGTGGCACTATGGGTGAGGCTCAGGCCTTTGACAGAGGACTGTAGGTCATTTGGTAGTGATGCAGGCCATCTGTAGCAGGCCAGTGCATTCTGTCACTCCTACATTCCTAGGCTATGAGCCAGTAGATTCCCCTGGGGTGACAGGGTAAGTGTGGAAGGTGTTAATGACAATAGTGCCTGTACATATTGACCCACTGGTCTGGATACAGGCAGGATGCTGCTTACATTTAGGGACACACCTGCATAGGACACTACTTTAGCATGCTGCATTATGTGAGTATTCCCATACAGAAGTGGGGTCATACTGTACTCATTCCCAACAGCAAGAATATGACCTGCGATAAACCTGTGGCTGATGGTGGGGTGATGTGTGATATGGAAGCTACTTGCAGCTGACTCAAAGATATAACTGGGACATTCCCCTTATGCTGCCTTGTATAGGGACATAGGCAGTCTCTCATTACTTCACAACTGTGCCTTTTGTGGTCTGCCAGTGATTGGCCAGACTACATCAGTATTTCATACTGCACAGACAACTAATGTGCTGCTAACCTGTCTGTACAATTCCAACGTTGTGTGCAGTTGACAGCTACATTTTATCCACTCTTTCTAGGGTACTTCACCTTTATACTGTGTGTATGTATGGGCCCACATTCATGGCATGTCCATCTTTCAGACGGTGACAGATACTGACATCTGAACAGTGAGTATGGATGACTGCTGACATGGGTATTGCTGAGAAGCATTGTGGTTGGCACTGCAGTTGTCGGAACATGGCCCTGTCATCCACAGTACTGCCCACAGGCCACTGAGACACAACCCTCCATGCCTACATGCTGACCACTTCCACACAATATTGAACAGATGACAGCCTAACACATGGACCCCTGCATATTGTACACATGCAATAATTTATCCTGTAGATTGGGCCAGTTTGGGTAATCTGTGCTCCACTGTTATTACACCTCACAGTTACATGTTCCTGCATTTCTACATAGGATCGTGGGGGGCACACCTGATGACTTTAAACTTTTACTATGACTGTACTGGTATTTCATGTACTCTGTTGGTTCCATTTCATTTTGTATTCTGACCTATTATGGAGACAGGAGGCATATCAGTAGAGTACAGATCTTAGGTTTTATTGACTTGCATTTCAGTTTCAGACTTCTTACCCTTCAGAACTAACATACAACTGCCAGACCTGTTGTAGTCTGTCTGTGTAGGTCTGGAAGGGGGCTGTTAACCATTGCCATCAATTGGAGGCCTTAGCCCAGCCTTTCTTTATGGTCATCTACATCTGTCCTGCTGGCTGAGGCTGGTGGTGGGTATGTGAGCCTCAATGACATGCATGTGTGTGTCCTATGGACACACATTTGGGCCACCACATGTACTGCAGTGGGATTTGTCACCTTGTCTAGTACTGCCTAGTATGTTGATAGCAGTATTTGCTATGGATTTCACGCTGCCCATATAGGTGTTCACTATCTGCTGCCATCCCATTCAGCCATCTGATTCCCTTGCATGCTCACATCCATACCATAGATACAACTACAGAACATACTACTCTATTCAGCAATTGATAGAAAGACTGCGTTACCTTGTGGCTGTGCCAGTATTGAGGATGGTGCTGGAGGGCTGACTACGTCAAATGCACATAGTACACTCCCTATACATGGTAAAGCACAGGTAGTGTCATGTCTGGCATCCCTTTTACTGTATGTGCGAGTCAGAAAGAGGTGTCCTTCCCTGGGTCCCTACCATGTCAGTGTATGTGCTATGCGTTGTCTCTTTGCCAAGGCCTGGGCATACTGGGCATGCCTCCTTCTGCCTACATGGGCACGCTCAGGTAGTTCCTCCTCTGAGTCCCTCGGTGCATGTGATGGCCTTGGCAATGGTGGGGGGGGCTTTGTGGCCTTGCCCCATTCTGTTCCTGTGGTAGCTGTTTCCAAAGGATCATATTGTGTAACATGGCACATACTATGAACATTTGTTTACATGTAGCTGGAGAGTACTGCAAGGCCCCCCTGGATATGTCCAGGTAGTGGAAACGTGACTTGAGCATCCCAAAGTCACGCTCTATTATGATTCTGGTTTGTGTGTGTGTGCCTCATTATGGAGTTCTTGTTCAGGTGTGTGTGCATTTCTGAGGGGTATCATCAGGCACAGCTCCAGTGCATAGCAAGCATCCCCCACTAGGTGGCCATATGGGATGTTCCCACTGGCAAATGCCTGGTACAGCTGTGTCATATGCCAGATGTGGGAGCTGTGATAGCTTCCAGGGCTGCCAGCACATACATTCAGGATAATGTCCTGGGCATCACACATGACCTGGCATTTGATGGAGGGGAAACCCTTGTGGTTTATGTAGACCCTACCCCACTCACCAGGTGGTACTTTGAGGTGTATGTGCGTGAAGTCTATAGCACCCACTACCTCAGGGTATTCTGCTATTTGGTGGAAGAGACGCATATTGCTAGTCAACGCCTCACAGGTATTGAGGAAATATATGTGCTCACTGGCATGTATTGACATGGCATCCAAGAACTGGTAGAGTACCCTGGATGCAGATGCCTGTAAGATCCCCATGATATCCTCAGTTGCCCTTTGGAAGGTACCTGTGGCTACTATTCTTAAGCCTACACATACCTTAGTATCCACTGGGATGGGTTCCCCTCTGTTGGGTCTGTTTGTGAGGCATGGCCGGCAGAGCTCAACAATTTGCTGTAGAATGTCCATGTCCACTTTATAGTGCTCCACTGTCTCCAGCTCATGTAACCCCTGGTAGGTTACCCTGGGTCTGTACACTCTTCTCATTCTCCTCGCTGTGGGTTGGTCATCAGCATTCACATCCTCACCACACTCAGCCTCTTGCACATATTGATGTAGGAGAGTGACAGCAACCCCTAACATTTTGTTAGTTTTGTCAGATAAAATTTCCCCCATCTGTGGAGACCGGTGCTGTAGAGTTTGTGGGTAAAACCAGATTGGAAGGTGTTTGCATAGTTTATAGTAGTGTGCTAGGCTGTTCCATGTGTAAATGGCTGATTCTGATAAATTTCACCTGCCAGCTATGCTAGTTCTCGTTGATTGCCTTCCTACTGCTGTTGTCCCTTCCCATTGCCTTCCCGTTTAATCCCAAGGCACGGCACACATATCCAGTGCTCAGATGTGAACAGAGATGCGATTTCCTGCTTTTTTTTTTTTTTTTTAAACCTGTTGCATGGTGCGCGCACCCATTTAGGCAATCTAAGCACTGCTAGGCAGCCTCAGACACCTTCCTTAGCTGTGCTTAGCTAAGGGCAAACACGGGCCACAGAGCTCCAATAAGCTTACAGCATGCATGATACTCCCCCTTATGAGGTCAGCCACCTCTTAAACTTATACAATGGTGTTGCTACACCTACACGGTTGGGTGCAAGCTAACACTGAGAGGAAATCTGTGATTCAGTATCATTCCCCTCATTTGCATAAATCAGAATGTTAATTCATACTTTCCACACTCACACTCAACCTTCCCCCTTAGCAACCACTATTCCCTGGTATTGTTGTCTTATGCAATCCATTGACTATTATGGCAAAATGCTGATTGGGTTTAAAAGCTTATTTCCAACTTTTTTTTATTATTTTCGGGCTAATCCCATTTACGCACTGCTGCCTATGCTTAAATGGCTGAAATTGACCAAAAAAAATTAAAGTTATTTTTTATAATTTTGTAACTATTTCTCATGCCATATATTTGGACATTGGCATGCCTACAACATTGAGTATACACTTTCTTTACAGCTGTCATGCCTCCATTTTGTAATTTGCAGAAATGTATTCGGTTAGTAACTGAATACATTTCTGCAGGTTACACTATTCCTGCACAGATGCTTGCCTGCTTCCTGGATTGTTAATTCACCTCATTTGCATGGTTTTCACCAGCAAATGAGGTAATTAGCATATAGCAGTGGTATCCATGCAGGAATAGTGTAGGAGCGCTCATGCACATCCCAGGAGCTTGTTCCTGGATTGCTTGTCGGCCATATTGCGTGCAGCAGCTCTTGCACTATTCCTGCAATCTGTGCAGAGCTTGCTGAATCCAGCCAACAATCTCTGTAGAAGTAAAATCATTGAATAATTCTACAATAAAGAAATCTGTAATTAATGAAGAGGTTATTACTGACAAACAACTTTACATTTTAATATTTTATCTATAAATTCAGTGCCTGCTGCCCATGAAGAATTAATTAAGCAATAACCCACGCCTGGGTGTGGGTAATGCTGGATTTACCCACGGTTGGTGTGGTTTGGTCACGAGCCTGAGTGGCCAAACATAGACAACCGTGGGTAAATCCAGCGTTACCCACACCCAGAAGTGGGTTATTGCTATTATACAATGACATTATTTAAGAAAAAAATACTTACTTTTCTTAAATAATGGCATTGTATAATGCCTCCTTGCTGCCCTTCCACAGCTGTCCAGTATTCTGCAGCAGTTCTGATGTACTGCGCATGCGTATGGCTACGCAGTACATCAGAACTGTGTGTGTGTGGAAGCAACAGAGAAAGGAAGATCTCTGTTGCTTTTAAAAACTTGTCTTGCTATGTTAAAAGAGTTTAACATAGTGAGATAGCTTTATAAAAAAGCAACTGAGAAAGGAAAATCTCCATTGCTTTTTTTTTAAGCTATCTCGCTATGTTAAACTCATTTAACATAGCTAGATAGCAGCAACGGAGCTCTTCTGTTCTCCGTTGCTGTCCAAAAAAAAAAAAGACTTATACTAATGGAAAAAGTCCGGGCGACCAGACCTTTTTCCATTAGTATAAGTCTTTGATTTACAACATGCACGCTGACCAATCAGTATGCACGTTTTAGAATATTAATTGGGGGGGGTCGTTGTATAATTGCCTATATTGCATTAAAAAAATTGGTACATTAGTAATATTGCAATGGGAAATAAACCAATAAGTTTATAGTCACTACGCATCTCATACAAAGGAGGACATACTTAGGAGTGTAGATCCCCTTTCCCCTTATTATACAAACAATCAGCCATTTTATTTATTTATTTATTTTACATTTGTTGACCGGGCTAGTCCAGCTGGATATATGTCCATTTTCAGTGGAGGCCCGGGGAGAAAAGCTCCACAAATTACAACAACATAAAAGGTCAAGACAAAGACAATAACAGTATAATTTGGTACATAAAAAGTTTTACCAATTATAGTACAAGCCTAACATTATATATTTTATATTTCAGTAGGAAAAAGGAAAAATGTATCTAAGAATAGATGAATAAAACTAATACATTTGTATTAGAAATGGTGTAGTACAAATCTTTATAACATATTACAAAATTAGATACACCTAGTAATTTATGATAAGAGATACTAAGGTCTCACAAAAACCTAAGAAAGAAAAACACTAGAGATCAATAGATAGAGTATAGAAGAACAGCAAACAAGGATGGATTTCTAGTGTTATTTAACACATAGGTTGTGATACTATATGAAGGTGTTTGATCATTCCACAGTATATACTTATTTACATGAGAAAAAATCCTAAGGAAGGTTAAGCTCCCTAAAAATTAGTGAGACAACACAAGATCATGATCATGGGAGGCTAGGAATTGTGGGAGTCTAGTTAATAGTTAGGTACTTAGTCTGGATTAACACAGGGGCATAGCCAGTGTGATTTGAGGTAGGGTTTAAACTTGCTTTTAAATAAGCTGACAGAGGTTATTGAGGTTAGCTGGCTTGGGAGGATGTTCCAGGCTTTACCTACTGTATTGGAGAACAAGGTGTCACCAGCTAAGTTGTTGGATTTTGATATTTTTACAAGTAGGTTATTAGCTGAGCTTAAGGTCTTGAGGTTATTATAGGGGATGACTAGGGATGTCATTGCCATTATATGGGTACGGCAATATCAGCACTCCGTTTCCATGATGTGGGAGTGACTCCGCAGTCTTCTGCACCAAATGCAATTATGCTACCAACACTGCTTTTAGATTCCAACAGAATGAAGGCATAAGCAGTCTTGTGGCCCATTTACATTGTATTTCCTATGACCTTTTGATAAATAATATATAATCTTGCATAAACAACTGAGTATCTGATAAGTCTAACACACATTTTGGAAGGAAACAACAAACTGTGAAACTGTGAAACTTACGTAGAAGTAAGAATTTCAGGAAACACAGAAAAGTGATCCAAAAATCTCTTTTTATCATCAAAACAGGAATCACTTTTATTTGTTGAGAAGTATGCAATCTCATTGTCATGGTTCTCTGCTAGCTTAAGAAAGTGTGTGGTTCTCAATTGCAGCACACTGATTCTAATAAGTATCATCATCTGATATTCTTTGAGAAAAGACATGTTCCTTTGCCACTAGCTACTGCAAGAGTAGCAGAACATATTCTTAGAATATGTGCTATGAGTTGGGCAGCTGATACAAAAGTAGTAATTCAAATGAAGGATTAATGTATTGTTTTTTATTGTGCTACACTTGCATCTTTTAATCATTCTTTGGGATGGGCAGCCTAATGTAATCTGTAACTGTTCATGATGTAGAAACAATTTTACAATCTTGTCACTCCTCTCACCACTGAGATCATATTATCTCACACCCCAGTAATGTTGATTAGCAGGCATTATTTTGCCTCCTATAAACATTGGGGATACATAAAATGTGTATCAGAAAAGCAGAAGGCCTTCATTTGATACCAGTAAGCGAATGAAAAAGAAGGCAGCAAGTATGGTTCTCAGTTAATCTAGCCTCAGAGTTAAAGGAAAATTCATTTAACATTTCGGAAGTATAAGGACACAGTGAAGAAGAAATATGTAACAGTGTCAGATGAAGAACAACACACAGACGCACTCATATACACACCTATTCTCTCACAAAGTAACGCACACATACTCACACAGTAACACACACACACATACACACACACACACACACACACACACACACACACACACACACACACACACACACACAAACACATGCACATACTAACAGAAGGACTAATTTAAATTACATACTTAGACATACACAGACGCACTTTCTCTTGCAGACAGAAACAAACGACTTAAATTACACATAGACTCACACATACACTTACCTTGTTTTGAGTCTGAATGGCAACACGTGCATGCATGACCTTAAACCCTCTTTTCACTGAACTTAAGTTCTGCCCATGATGGCAGAATTTTTTGTTTTTTTTTTTTACTTGTTGAAGCCATCCTCCTGGCAAACCTGAGACTATAAAAGTGGGAGGGAGCTTCCCCTTCCCTTTGTCCTATGATTTTGTTAGTTTGAGATCTTCTCTGTGCCCTGTATCTGAGTGACAGGCACAAAGAAGATTGCAAAATAACAAAAGTACATTAAAATAAATACATAAAAGTGCACCCTTTACGAGGCAGGCAGTCACCTAGTTTGCCTATGCCTAAGGCCGGCCATGATGTCAGAAATGTGATGCTTTTCTACTGTGATGATGGTGAAAACTTTTGTGAATTCCATGGACTGAAAGAAGAACTTATCAGTCAATATTTAGGAAAATAAATCCAAAATATACAGTGGAAGATCTAACAGTAAAGCTAAAACTCAAATACTCTGGCCATATAATGCAAAAATAGTATTTACTGGTAATGGCACTGATGATGACAATGATTGAATACAAAAGTAGAAAATGATGACAAAGGCTTAGACAGATAAACAGTACTGAGCATAAACTGTAAGCAGCACAAGTTGCAGTTTCCTTTATCATGTAAAATCCAATTCAGAAATAAGTTTAGCTACAATGAGGAAAAACTCATTATCAGCTGACTTGCATGTCTACAAATCAAATGAAATTACCACCAGTGCAAAACATGACTTTTTGGCAATAATTACCACTGGCAGCCCATGCACTGTGTTGACACAGTCTCACAGAAATTCATTTCCCCTCCCATAGACACACACACACACACACACACACACACACACACACACACACACACACACACACACACACACACACACACACACACACAGTCACTCCTCCACACTACATCTCTGCTTCATCTTCACTAACCTTGGTGGTAATGCTGTCTCATGCATTGATTATAATGTCAGAATGCAAAATTTTGACCTTGTTAATTAACATAGATATCCATGCTAATTGATACAATCAAGTGATTCACTGAATTTTCTGGATATGTAGTTCTCTTCCCATAAGCATTTCAAAGGGAGAGCACATGGTTAATTAGCATTAGCTGCTCCCCTGAAATGCCCCATTTGCATTTATCATGGCTTTGTGGATTGTCCACCATGGTGATTCTGCCACCCATGTAGAATCACTGCTGTGGGCCCGTCTCTGATTCAGAAAAGGTATCACTGAATGGTTGGCCATTTTTGTTAGGGCTTATAGCTCATGGTAGCCCATTCTGAATCCCAGACACTGTATGCTGCCAGTAAAAATCCCTGTACTCACTGATGAAGTAAGAATGGTCCAGCTTTGGTAAGCCTTTAAAGCTTCAAAATCACATTCTAAGTAAAGAGTATAGCAAAGCAGCCATTAATAATTTCTAGAAAAAAATGCTGTTGTCATATTTTTCCCTAAAAATGTCAAAGGGATGAGACATAACTTAATAACACAATAAATATGTGGCAGCCAAGCAAACAGGGATATGAAATATTTATTTAAAAAATTAATTTTTTCCATTTTCTGTTAGGGGTTTGAAATATAACTGCTTACAAGCAGGCTCGCAATTCAAGCTTGCAGAATTACTTCAGTGCAACAGTCTGCATAATTTTATTGTAAGAGATAGTTATTTGATTTTACTTATAATGAGAAATGTAATTCATACTCTTGATTTATCCATAGATCAGTAGTTGGCTAGCTTTATATCCCATATGATGATAATAATAATAATAATAATAATAATAATAATAATAATAATAATATTTTCATAAAAATTGCCACTATTAAAAATGTATTTATTTATTTGACATTTGTTAACCAGGTTAGTCTGACTGGGTGGATACCCTTTTTCAGCGGAGACCCGAGAAGAAAAGCACCAGACATTACAATATGACAATCAACTATTAGAAATTAACAAATGGAATATATACAATAGAACAAAGGTACAAAAATCATAAGACTACTAACAATAGAGTAATGAACATATTTACAGAATATATGCAGTGAATAAATCACAAATGAACCACCATGGACATCCAAAAAAACTCTTGAAATCCTTTATTAAAATGAACCCTCAATAAAAAGGAAATATTTGTAGCAAAATCCTTGTAGAAAAATATATAAAAACACAAAAAGGTGCACCATTCAGGATGGATAAGTGCTTTCGGGATCTCCCTTCCTTAGATCCTGTTGCAGCTGAAAAACATGTTCCAGTTAAGAAAGGCTTAACCAATCAAGAAGTTCACACAAACTGGTACCTCCAGTGTAAGCCAGAGGTAAAACCTCCTATCAGGACATGATGGTAAAGTTACACCCTTCCTAGAATCTAGTCAGTGGAATAACTTCAAGTGTAAGTTAAAACATCACTCCAGTAGGTGTGCATTTGCTTACGAAATAAACACTGCTCTGCTAGAGCAGATACCAGTCCTCTTTCTTCAGACTTGATTGTTATTGTGCTTAGTAACTTTCTCATCATGATACTGACAAGGAAAGAGGAAGGGTCAACACCATATTTCCAGTCAATCTGCTCATTCTGAGAAAGTTACTAAGCACAATAACCATTTTTCCCCATTAAGGTGCATCTTAACCTATTCTACAGATGTTCGACAAGTATGTGACATCATCAGGAAATACTGGCCAGTGTTGATGGAAGATCAGAGTCAAGGAAAATAGTGGGAGATGTACCCAGATTTACCTTCAAAAATAAAAAGAACATCAAGCAACTCTTGTGTCATAAAGATGGAACTACTAGGAGATATCAATACACTGAAGGTAGAAAAGGGACTATTAAATGTGGAAAATGCAAGGCTTGTCAGTACATCAATGTTTTCAGTTTGTTACGTCATCCAGTTTCTGGCCAGACTTTCTCCCTAAAGGTGTGAGCCAACTGCAACAGCAAGCATTTAATATATGTGGTTGACTACCGGGATTGCAATGCCTTCTATAGAGGGAAGACAGATCACCAATTTAAAGAAAGAATTCTTTGCCCATTCTGACAACACCAATGCTTTAGCACATGTTAAAATGCATCCTGCACACTCCTTTACATTTATGGTGATGCAACTGATTCCTGAAAACATAAGGGGAGGTGATGTGCAGAATCGCAATGAAGTTGCTGAAATTGATTGGATCATCAACTTACAAGCTGATCGTGAACCTGTACTTAATGGTATGGTACCATTAAAACCTATTCTAAACACCAAATGTTTCAAAACCTGTCACTGATTTTCTCAGCTAGCTTTGAGTCAAGAAAAAGCATGCACCTTCCTCCCACCTTCTCCCCTCTTTCTTCTCTATTTCTTGTATAGAAACATTTTTTGGCATGAACTGGAGGGATTGGCTCATATATGCACTGTGATTGTTTTAGGCTGCTGCATTATGGTTCATGCACTGTGAATAACAGCCTTTTATGTGACAATATTCACCTCATTGAAACAGAGTGTCAATTTACTACATCATGTTTTATTTTTAACAAAGGTGTTGCATTATTTTTTGAATCCATCTGAAGAAAGAGGACTGGTATCTGCTCTAGCAGAGCAGTGTTTAAATGAAAGCAAATGCACACCTAATGGAGTGATGTTTTAACTTACACTTGAAGTTTTTCCACTTACTGGATTCTATGGAGGGTGTAACTTTACAATCATGTCCTGATAGGATGTTTTACCTCTGGCTTACACTGGAGGTGTCAAGTTTGTGTGAACTTCTTGATTGGTTAAGCCTTCTTTAGATGGAGCATTTTTTCAGTTACAACAGGATCGTAGAAGGGAAATCCCAAAAGTGCTTATCGACCCTGAATGGTGCACCTTTTTGTGTATTTATATAATTTTCTACAAGGATTTTGCTACAAATATTTCCTTTTTATCGATAGTTCATTTTAATAAAGTATTTCAAGAGGTTTTGGATGCCCATGGTGGTTCATCCGTGATTTAGTCAGTGCATTTTATTTCTTTTACCTAACACCTTCAACTGCTAACAGGTTTACTTTGGTTTTCTTTACAGAATATATGTTTTTCTTCTTTTTTTTTTTTTTTGTTAGTACAGTCATGTAAGAATAAGTAAAATGTAAAGATGAGACAGCCAGAAAAAAATGGCACTTAGTTACGTAGAGCAATGCAGGATGAAAGGTCAGGTAGAAGGTTGGAGTGAGAGTAGTGTAGTTGTGGAGAAAGTGGAGAGGCTAGAGAAGGATGAAAGCTGGTGGGAGGATGGAGTCATCTAGCATGACAGAGTTCTTGTTATTAAAGGTGGAGCTTGGGGAGGGTGAATTAGCCAGAAAAGAGAGATGACAAGATGGTAAGGTTGTATTGGTTCAGAACAGAGACAGGACCATGCCATATGGTAGGTGTCCTTTAGTGCCATTTTAAAGGAGATGGTGCTAGTGATTGATCAGACATATGATTGAATGTTTGTTCTAAAGATTTGTGACAGAGTAGGAATATAGTAGTTTGCCAATGTTTTTAATGGGCTTATAGACATGCAGTAGGTTCTGCTGAGAACTGCAAAGAGTGCCGCTAGGTTTGTAAGGCTGAATAAGAGAAGCGAGAGAGGGGCAGAAGGATAGGTCATGTAGGACTGAATTAGATGTGACAACCTGAGGTAGTAGAATTTGGTGCTGCAATTCTAGCCATTGCAGATTTTTTAGGGCTATACATTAATGAGTGTGATAAGGCAGGTTAGAAGTGAATCTTGCTATTTTGTTATAGGTACTTTCTAGTTTGTCCAAGATATTAGACTGAAGGTTTGTAAACATAGGGGCTGCATAGAGTAAAGTGGGGAGTAGGTAAGCTTGACCAAGGAAAGTCTGGAGGACTGAGTGAGGAATTTATTGTGTCTATATAGGACTCCAAGTTTTTGATTAGTCTTTTTAATACATAACTGAATGTGATGATCAAATTTTAGGTGGTTGTTGATAGTAACTCCAAGGAGTTTTGTGTAAGGTTCAGTAGAGATGGCTGTATTGTCAAGTACGGAGACAGAGAAGGTAGATTTATGATGCTGAAGGGTTGTAAGGAAGAAAAGGAGGAGTTGAGTTTTCTTGGGGCTCAGTAAGAGCTGATTAGAGTTAAGCCATCTTTCAACTGCATGGAGGGACTGTTGAGTGAGGGTATGGAGATGAAAAATGTTTTCAGAGCAAAAAATAATAGTGGAATCATCAGCATATTGCATAATGGTAGAGTTTGGGCAAGATGAGTAGAGGTTATTAATAAAGATATTGAAAAGTAGGGGTCCAAGGATGGAGCCTTGGGGCACCCCTGTTTGACAGACAGGAAAGGGGAAAATGTAGTTTGCCATTTTGCAGCCTGAGGTCTATTTGAGAGACAGCTGGAGAACCAGGATAGGGAAGAGTTAGTTAGGTTTAGAGAAGCTAGTTTTGATATAAGCTGTGTATGGGAAACAGTGCAAAGGTTTTGGATAAATCAAGAAACAAACAGGCAACCAACTTGTTACTGTCACTGGAATGTGCAAGGGTGTTTATAAAGGATATAAGAGCAGTAGCAGTACTGTGCTTTGGACAGAAACCATGCTGAGAGGGGTAAGGAGATTTCTTGGAGGAGGTGACTAAGGAGCTGTTTGTGAATGCACTTTTCTAATATTTTTGACAGGGGGGATAGTATAGCAATGGGTCTAAAGTTGGACTGGTCAGTTTCATTACCACCTTTGGGAAGGGGAATGACATAACATTCATCCAGATGTCAGGGACAGTGCTTTCAAGAATGGATCTGTTGATTAAAATGGAGATGGGGAGGGTGATAGAGTTAGCAGCAATTATTAGGAACTGTGGAGGTAAATTATTGGCTGAAGGGGAGCAATTTTTAAGTTTAGAGAGAAGGGGCTTTATGTATGTTGTTGAGATAGGTTTAAGAGAGAAGGCAGTAGAGTGGAAGGTGGTAGGGGGGTTGAGAGTAGTAACATTTTTAGTTAGGTTATGGATAGAATCAATAAAGAAGCTATTGAATAGGGTAGCAGTATTGGTGGGTGAGCTATTTGATATGGATTGGGGGTAGATGGACACCCAGGGTTTTGCAGCTTATTCACAGAATGCCAGAATTTATAGGGGTTGGAATATGAGCTGCCTAGTGGTTTGTGGAAAAAGTTTTGTTTGTCAAGGGTGACTTTTTTTCTTAAGTTATGGAGCTCTCTATAGCTTTGGAGATCAGTTTGGGTATTAGATTTCTTCCATTTTTTCAAGTGCTGTCTCTCCTATTCATAAGATGTCAAGTGGCCTTTGTTAACCTGGGGGCAAAGTGAATTTTGCTCCTGAGTTTCCTAGTGGGGGCTAAGGAGTTGAGTGTATCTAGAAAGATGTTGTTAAAGTATAGGGCAGCCTCCTCTAGGGTGATGTTGTGGAGGAAGGACCATTTAATATAAGAAAGCAGATGGTTAAACGTGTCTGGGGTGAAATTGGAGAGATTGCGACATTCTTTGTAAAGTTGGGGTTTATGTAACTGGGCTGAATGTTTGATAATAATGGTAGGATGGTGATAACTAAGGGTGTCGGGTAGGGTAGAGGGGTTGTGGTAGAGCTTAGGGTTGGAGGTGAGGACCCAGCCAAGAGTGGAGCTAGTGTTGGTGCATTTGTTAAAATGAGTAGGGTTAGTAATTTGCTGAGAGAAACCAAAGAGGTTGGACTGTGGAGAGTCAGCATCAAGGGTATTCCAATCAATGTTAACATCACCCATAATAATGGTTTCATGAGTAATATTTTGAGAGAGCCAAGAGAGCAACTTTTCCAGAATAGGAATGTTGTTGCCTGGTGGGATGTAATAGAAACAATGGCTAACTTCTTGTGAGTGTTTATTTGACAGTTGGCTATGAGAATTTCAGCAGGTTGGGAGTAGAGAAGATGGTTTGAGTAGAGAATAGCAATGCTACCACCTTTTTTTAAGGTGGTCTTGTCGGAGGATATTATAGCCTGAAGTGAGTATTTCAGTGTTAGGTGTGTAAGGCTTGAGCCAGGTTTCAGAAAGGCAAAGAATATCAGGGGTATGTGTGGACATCCAAGCATGATGGAAAAGAAAGACTTTGTGCAGGATACTTTGTATGTTCACAGATAGAAATGAAAGATGTTTGGTTGGAGTAGATTAAGTTGACTGAGAATCAGTATTGGTGGGGCAGTATTGGGAGTAAGAGAAGTTATCTAGGAGAGAGGAGCTATGGTTGGCGCCAGGGTTTGGATGTATGTCACCAGATAGCAGCAAATGTAGAAGAAGTAATGTACTGGAAGTAAGGTGATTGGTTAAGCGGTAGTGCTTTGCTTTGCTTTAGTTTTGAGTGGGAGTATGGAGACAGGGAGTGATTTGATTTTATATAAGGCAGTGAAGGAATGTATAAATCGAGCTGGAGCTATAGGCAAATAATAAGTATGTGAGGGAGTGGGATGGTATGAGATAAGGGTAGGAGTAAAGTAGTTGGGTGGAAGAGTGTTTATGTAGGAGATAGCAGCAGAGCAAAGAAAGAGGATTGTCATAGTACAGATAATAAGTAGGATGCCATTAGCTAGGCTAGAATTAGAAAGATGCATGATATGAGAGAATAGGGGATGTGAGAGTAGAGTTACAGAGCAGATAGGTGATACTAGAGGGGGGGAGTTAGTTCAGAATAAAGTGGGTGTGTTAGAGTAGGAGAAAACTATTTTGTAATAGGATACTAACAGGAAGGTGGGAGGTATAAGTGGTGTGGATCTAGGGGGAATTAGTATAAATGTAATGAGATTGAGGTGGGTGGGAATGGGGGTAGGGTAGGAGAGCAGAGTGAGCCTGATCGTAACAAGGGGGAATGGAGCAGGGCTACACCTGAGCTAAAGAGAAGGACTCTTCAGAAACAATCAGGTCAGTTAGTCAGGATATATTGAGTAGAGTAGAGTGCCATAATGGCAGATGGAAAGAGTGAAAAGTATTGAATCATAGATAAAGCTTTCTTGACAGAAGTAAGTAGGTGGATGGGAAAGAAAGGGGAATAATATGAGTACAGGGCTACAGTACAGGTAAAAGGGTGGAGAAATATCTGGAATGAAAGAACAAAAAAGGTAAGTATAGTGCAGTGCAGGGAAGTAGAGACAGGAATTGGTCTGCAGAGTATAGAAGGAGGGCTATGCGGGCAATGAGGGCAGCCGGAGATGGAAGATTATAGTGGGAAGATGAGAGGGTATTAAAAGAGTGGAGTGGCTAAGGAGAAATAAAGAAGGGCAGAAAAGAGTGAAAACAGATTACTGACTAGGGGAATGCTGGAATGTTAGAGCAGCCTGGCAATGTATAAGACAGACAGGGGCTAACAGCTTATGTTTAGCACAGACACCTACTAAAATCTATAGTACTGAAGTCAGGACGGGCTGGATGTACAGCAGATCATGGTCCCATTAGGAGGTAGCCAGATGTAGTATTTGTTAGACCGTAGACTAAACTACAAGGGGAAATGAAGATGTGTGTTAAAGAGACATAAGAAATATAACTATCAGAAGGTAAATATAACACTGCTTTACACTCAGGCTATCCGAACAGTGTGTTAAATTCAGGATTCCAAAGGGAGGGTATACTTATTTACAGAGTCTTGCCAGAGAAGAATGCCATAGGAGTAAATGTGCAGGTAAGTTAATGGAGGGCAGTACACCGCACTATGGTATGTAACAGAGTTCACCTTAGTAGTATACTGTCATTAGAGGACAGTGATAAAGTATAACAATATGTTGTTCAAGGTTCTAGTGCAACCATGCAACTATAAAGGAAGAGTCTCCAGTAGTTGTAAGAGAAAACAATAAAGCAAAACCTTGTTTGCAGTAAGGATGCTCTCAAAAGGAGAAATAGGCGAGCAAATAATAATAAAAAAAAAAAACAGTGCACAGAAACTGTTTTTAAATACCAACAACTCTGTGGGCTATTGAATACTGCTGCAGTAGTTATAAGGAGATGCAGATAACAAAAACCGTGTAAGCAATGAGGTCACTCACTAGTGGTAATGTAGCTAGAAGAAATCAGTTAGCAATATCAGCAGATTAAAACTTTCAGAAAAGTGGACAATTGAAGAGCATTGTAATAGATAAAGGGAACTACAGTAAGCAAAACTGTGTTAGCAGTCAGGGTGCTCTCAAAAGTCAATATGAGCCAGCAGAAAAACAAACACTTAGCAATACGAGTCAGCAGAAAAAGAGTACACAGCAGAATCAAAGTGTCTACAAATTAAAATACAGATTACCAAGACAGATGAGCAGACTCAGCTAAATATGTGCATAAGGTACTGATTTCAAATTATGACAATGCCAACAAATCATAACAGTATGGAAAGCTCAGGAAAATCAGTGGCAGAGTAACGCACAATTAGCAGAATTACTAATTAGTAGTTACAGTGATAATAATGTAAAAACTGATACAAAACACAAAAAAGAAAAACAAAATAAACAAACATCTACTAGCCACTGTATCTTAACAGTCTAAAAGAGCATTTCAGATGAATTAAACTCCCGGAACTTACACAGTACCTGACATGTGACCAGCTAGCCAGAGGAGGGGAGAAGAAAAAGATGGTGGGAAAATGCTAACACCACCTTTTAAATGTGCAAGACATGCTGGGAAGGGCAGAAACGAGAGGAGAAGTGAGATAGGTGGGACATGAATGTAGAAATAGGTAGAATGAATATAGAAGCAGGCAGAAGACTGGAGCCAAAGAGAAGGACTCTTCAGAAACAATCAGGTCAGTTAGTAAGGATATATGGAGCAGAGTAGACTGCCAGAATGGCAGATGGAAAGAGTGAAAAGTATTGAATTGTAGATAAAGATTTCTTGACAGAAGTAAGTAGGTGGATGGGAAAGAAAGGGGAATAATATGAGTTTAGGGCTACAGTACATGTAAAAGGGTGGAGAAATATCTGGAATGAAAGAACAAAAAGGTAAGTATAGTGCAGGGAAGTAGAGGCAGGAATTGGTGAGCAGAGTATAGAAGGAAGGCTATGTGGGCTATGAGGGAAGCCAGAGATAGATGATTATAGTGGAAAGGTGAGAGGGTATTAAATGAGTGGAGTGGATAGGGAGAAATAAAAAATGGCATAGAAGAGAGAAAACAGATTGCTGACTAGGGGAATGCTGGAAAGTTAGAGCAGCCTGGCAATGTATAGGAAGGACAGGGGCTAAACTCTTATTTTTAGCACAAACAGATACTTGCTAATATTTATAGTTCTGGAGTCAGGAGGGGCTGGATATACAGCAGGTCATGATCCCATGGGGAGGTAGCCTGATGTAGTACTTGTTAGACCAGGGAGTAAATAAAATCTATAGTGCTGGAGTCAGGGGGTTTATATTAGATGACCGGAAGTTATCTTTAGCGAACGCTCACATGAGCAAAGATGCCAGTAATCAAACTTGGTTTTGTGGGGGGCTGTGCCCCCACACATCCCCGCTAACTATATATTCCAACTCTGAGATCACACTACAGTGAGGAAAGGGCAAATATCCCACTCCTCACTGTACCATGACCTCGCAAACACCCTTCCGATTCCCGGCATTTTCGCTCATGTGAGCATTCATGGTTTTGTCTTTTCGTGCTTCTAATATAGACCTGGAGTCAAGAGGGGCTGGATGTACAGCAGGTCATGGTCCCATGGGGAGTTAGCCAGATGTAGTACTTGTTAGACCATGCAGTAAATAAAATATATAGTACTGGAGTCAGGAGGGGCTGGATGTACAGCAGGTCGTGGTACTGTGAGGAGGTAGCCAGACGTAGTACTTGTAAGACAGGGAGTAAATAAAATCTATAGTACTGGAGTAGGAGGGGCTGGATGTACAGCAGGTTAAAACTGCACTGTCCAAGGGCAAAAATACAGCTTCCATGGGACCCAACAATATCCCTGACTGTGTTCTACATGAACTATAAAATGAACTTGCACCATACCCTACTGAATGGTGCATTGCTACAGTCAACCCTCTCCATAAATGGGGAGCGAATACAGACCGTGGGAACTATTGTCCCAATAGCCTGAATAGTCTGATATGTAAGGCTATGGCTTGCATCATCATGGACCTAATAAATAAGGATATAGGGAGTCTCCAAACTCTGGGTCCCATACAGTTTGGCTTTATTAAGGGTAGATCATGCCTGCTCAACCTGGTTGACTTCTTCGAGTCATTCACCAGAGCTGTGGATGAGGGCAAGCTAGTTCATACAGCCTTCCTCGATCTGGCCAAAGCCTTTGCTAAAATTCCCAACTCCAGAATCATAGCTAGACTCACTAAACTAGGCATCGACCCTTATATCACTAGGTGGGTGGCAAACTGGCCCACAGATAGAACCCACAGTGTTAAAGTAGCAGACTCCAAGTCAGACTGCTGACCAGTCATGAGTGCAGGCCCACAGGGATCAGTCCTGGGTCCTTTTCTGTTTGGCATCTACTTCTCTGAAGTCCAGGCCAACACGAATGGTCTCTGGCTGACTAGGTTCACAGATGATTGCAAGCTGGGAGCCATTATTAACTCCTCAAGTGATGCAGATATCCTGCAAATAGACTTCACTGAGACCAACGATTGGTGTCAAAACCATGGCCTTAAACTCAATGCCAAAAATGCGTCATCATCCCCTTTGGAAAAAACTCAGTTTCCATGAATTACCATATCGATGACAGTCCACTGAACACTGAAGGTGTTATGAGATCTGGGAAAACAGGCTATCTCCTTTGACCACCATATTGCCATTGTGGTCTGAAAGTCCTTCTATGTGGCACATCTCATTACTAAGGGTTTCGCACCCAGGAAGAAGGGGGTCATCATCTGTCTCTACTCCTCCCTTATAAGACCAGTCATTGAATATAATGCCTTATTTGGCATGTACCTCACCAGACACCTGTAACAACTGTAGAGACCACAAAAGTAGCTCACAAAGAGGATACTGGGCCTCACACACATGTCCTATATGGACAGAATCAAAAACTTCAGCTATTCACTGTCTCATATTGCCTACTTAGAGACAATCTCTGCTTGACTTACAAAGCCATGTCTGACTGAACTCCGTTAGATATGCTACATCTAAAAAAATCCCTATCCCTCCACACTGCATGCTCCAGATATTTCAATCTCATTACCTCAATAAACAGAACATGCTGGAGAGACAGGTTCTTAACCCAGAGACTGTCCATGCTTTGGAATAGACTTCCAATACACATCAAGCAGAACACCTCGCTTGCCCTCTTCAAGAGAAATCTTGATGAGTGGATGAGAAATAGAAAATTCACCCCAGGGATCAATTCAGTGGCTCTGCTTGATAGAGGCACTATAAACTAACATCGGGCAGCACGATGCCAGAGCAATCCTATGGGCTAGGCTTGTAAAGGCTCTAGGGCCATTAGCCTAGTATATGTCTATGAACTTATGAACCTATGGAGTCAGAAGGGGCTGGATGTACAGCAGGTCATGGTCCTGTGAGAAGGTAGCCAGACATAGTACTTGTTATACCATGGAGTAAAACATTGCCAGACATGTGACCAGCTAGCCAGAGTAGGGGAGAAGAAAGAAGATCTTACAATGGTAAAACGTTGTGGATAATTTCAGTTTTGAGCTGCATGTAAGAACTCAAGACTGTACTTACCTAAAGTCAGTGCTTACCAAGGTATTGGCATGTCATTTACTAGAACTTTAGTAAGAAATGTTAGTGCCTGAGATACTGTCTGGGATTCACAGAGTTGTGCATCAGGAGACTGAGCAACTCATGCCATGCAATGACAACACACTTGTATGCTAAATAGATATGAATAACTAAGAAGGGACATTTTGCATAAGTAGACAGATTGTTGAACTTCAGTGAAGTATAACACACACAGTGAAAATGATGCAAGTAAGGCACACTGATGTAGGCAGCAATATATGAAGAAGGTCAAGTTGGGGCTCTTTCTCTCCCTTGTGTGAGCCTCATGAAAGGCATATAAGATTACAGAGACAGCATGATTAGGCACCTTCTCTGTCATATTGCTGCTAGGTATGGTACAGGAAGAACATATAGAAGATGGTAAAGACCACATAGATTGTAACCAGCTAATGGGACACTATATTGGCTCCATGAAAGGGTTAGAAATAGAATTACATGGAAGTGGAAAAGGGGATACCAAGCAGAACTACAAATGATAGGAAAACATATAGGAACAGGAGAATTGGAGAAGCAGGGCAGTTTTTCTTGGGAGAAGTAACACATTTTTATATATACAGAGAGACAGAAGAGAAGAAGGGAGAGGTTTAGGGCACAAAGGGGAAGGAAAGTAATGGGAGGTTAGGTAGTGTGGACACACAAACAAACGTAATCAAACAAACAAAAAAGAGTAGATGCTCAGAGACTAGCAGTGGGGGAAACAAGATGGACACAAAGAGACAAGCAGATGGCAGCAAATGGTTAACGGTAGTGTCGAATATAGCCAGCATTCCACCTGCTTACCAGCCCAGAGATATTTTACTGGAACCCAGTAGACGGAGATCATGAAAAGAGACACATCCACCTTTGGTGGCCCACTGACATTGAACAGCTGGTCTAACATCAGCAATCTTCTACAGGCATGGTTGCTGATCAGTAATCCAGCATGTCAGTGTTCAGACAACTGCTGTCTCTACCACCCATTCTATCTCCAGCTGAACCAGGGGAGGCAACATTATGGGCCATCTACCTAGGAGTGACCAGACTATCATCTGTAAAGCCACTCCAACTTGCTCAACAACTTCACCCGCAGTCTTAGCAGAGACAGGGTCAGATGGTGAATGATGTGCCTTTGACTCTAAGGTGCCATTGTGACATGCAGAAGATAGACACAAAGGGAACAAGTGTCATTAGTATTGATGAGGCATGACTAGTACATGATGTTGAACAGATGACAGCACAGATGTCCACTAGCCTTGCTATGCCATAAGACTGTGCTGCCCCCTGCCAATTTTGAAAGACCAGAAGACATACCAGCTATGATGTGCATATGTGAGTGAAATTCAGACAATAGCTCAAAGCTACAGCTACAAATGAATGCACAATCAAACTAAAGTCAGAGGTGGTGTCTACAGCCAAAGACAGATACTCCACTACCATTTATTACTGTTTATTTAGTACTATATGTAATAATGCAAAAACAGAAAGGGTACTGTCAGCTTGTAAATAAGGTACACTAACACTACTATGTGCACTGAATCAGAAGCATCTGTTCTACCACATTTATGAACAATTCAGCAGAAACATGCAATAGTGTCCACAATCATATGCATGCAAACGCATATATACCCTATCCTGCAAAATACCACAGTGCCACAGAAATTAGTAGACATGTACACATCCCAGTGGCATACAGAGAAATTTCTCCATGTCTTACTACAAAGATGATACTAAAATATAGCAATTCACAGACATTGGCAGAAACTAACTTCATTAAAACACATGCCGTAAATGGGTATATATTGGCAATGTTTACTACCAATCCACCAAATCAGAAGCCAAAATGTTCAGCAAGAAAGCAGTAACAACATTTGAGCATCTTAACTGTGTGGCAGAATATAAGCAGTATTTCCACAGGAAAGCCCTGAGGATGTATCCAGTTCATGGCTGTTCTGTCATATGATATAATTTAGCACTGTTGTACATACAGTAGAGAGTCAGTTATCTAAACTAATTGGGACCTAGGGTAGTTTGAATAATCAAACTGTCCAGATAATCAAATATACATTGAACCGGATTAAAAACCTCTAAAATCTTGTTTTCTCTGCATGCAGGGAATACATCCTGTGAACAATAAAGAATATTTTTTACACATGAGTGGGCTACAAACTCAAAAAACACACACAAACGAATACATGTAATGTTTACATATTCAGACTTTATGATTTTTCCTACCCAAAAACATTGGAAGGCTGCATTCGCATAACTGACATTTCAGATAATCGACATTCAGATAACCACCTCTCTACTGCATATGAGTTTGAGCCTATTGACAGCCTGCAATAAAAGTATTGGAAAATATATCACCAGTAGATGTCTTCACTACATGGGGCTGCAACCTACACCTGTTATTCTAATTGTGAAGCTGATGTAAATGTCTTCATACCGTTGCCTCTGTAGGAGGTAGTTCTCAACTCTAAGATCATATTCTCCTCCCTTCTACTCAGACCTATAATGTAAATCACCGTTAACATATGCAAGTGTGTGCTGACCTGGGCAAAGCCTATAATAACACTATTATATTACAGGTTTTGATTCATATCTGAGCTATAGATGTTATTATATTGTTATAAAACATCATGTTACAGGTGGTAATAGATCTATTTTCAACATATGCATGCTGATATGTGGTTTCAAGTCCCAACCTATCCAGTTCTGACAATAACTTATCCAGTATTACCTTCTCCATTATTTTTCCACAACATGAAAGTAGACTTAAGGATCTATTTGATTCTGGGTTTGTCCTACTCCCCTTTCCATTAAAGACAGGTTTAATAAGTGCATGTCGCCAATCTTGAGGAATCTCCCCATATTTATATGACCTAGTGAATAATAGATGTAATGACAGTGTAAGTTCTTGCTTAAGTGTTCTCAAATCATTGTTACTTATTCTGTCTCCTCCCTGCACTTTGTCTGGATCCAGTTTGCAGTGTTCTTTTTCAATATAATCTAATTTGATTCCAGTATCTGTGGTTACCTGGATGTCACTAGGTCAACTTACCACCCTTTTTGTGGAGCCAAACTGTTGTGTCTGAGAATAAATTTTAGAATCTGCAGACAGTATACCAATTTATTTATCTTTACTCCTTCCAAATCTTATGTATCTATAAAAAGGTTTCCTATTATGCTCAATATCTTTAGATAATTTTTCTTCAAATTTTTCTTGATCTTGTCTAACACTATGCTTAATCTGTTTGTCCATCTTGTTTATTTCAGTTTTCAAAGGTGTAGTTCGACCTCTCTTCCATTTCTTAAATTTTTTTGTCTCTCACCTTAATCAGGTATCTTGTTCTTATGGAAATATACCCCCCTAATGTTGCATGCCTAGATCATGAGGTTATACATTTTATTTTACTTTTTGCACTCAATTTCTCTTTCAAAACTTTCCACATTCTATCTGCAGTTTTTCCACTGAACACCTCACTCCAGTTAGTTTTATATAGTAACTGTTTTGCTTCCCTATAATCTGTAATTAACATTCTGTGCATTGACTTAGATTTCAGTTCAGCAGAATTATCCAGCAACAAATTAAGCTTTATGACTCCATGATCACTGCACATCAATGATGGTAAAACTTGACTTGAAGTTACAGTAATTTCTTTGGGAACACAAACAATATCTAGTATATTCCGTTCCCTGGTAGGTTTTTTTACAATCTGAAGCATTTATTGTTCCTGAATATACTCTGTGAATAATTTCTTTACTAACATCGCTGAATCAATATTATTCCAGGCTGTTTCTGGTAAATGTAAGTCCCCAGCTAACAGTATTCTTCCCTCCTCTGTTTTATGTAAGAAGTATGAATTCCTCTAGGTCATCTGCACTTGACTTTGGTGGTCTGTACACTCCAACAATTGTTATATGTTCCAGGGTTGTCGTTATTGTTGCAATTACACAGTCTATAGTATTGGTGTTATCATTACACATGTAATAATCACAAGTCTCATAGCTATGATGTCAACAATCAGGCCTTACATTGATACTGTCTGTTTCTAACTTTTTATCTACCTTCCTTCCTCCTCCACTGTCCAATATCCATTGTCCAAGGTGGCATTGTGGCCTTATCTACACTCAACAGAATGCATGCCACTGGGACCCTATATCCCAGTCAAGAGATGTCCTTCTCACTGACTGAGTGCACCACCACTCCACCTGATGCTCTGAGGGAGGCTAACCAGCACACTACTTCAGGCATATGCATGCCAACCATATGGTAGCCTGGTAGGGATTCACAACTTTGATAAATGTCAAATCATGCCCCAAGTATCCAGACAACTCTTACCATGAATCATCAGATGTGTTGGGCAGCAATCAAGGTGAAGTCTACAGCTACACATGCTGACTTGGAGAAAGGTGGCATGGTAGGTGCCTTCTGACAAGGTTTGATACAATGGTAGCACTACCTCCACTAGGTCATGAAGTCTAGATATGAAGCCATGATAGGTCTCATGAAGACAGTCATGGCAGATGTTACTGCCATTGCCACCACCATGTGGAGGAAAACAAGTGCAACCATTGGTACCTTACCCATGGCTGGGTGCATGTCCATACCCACAGTAGATGCTTATTGAAGATCCTGCAGGGAACCAAATCTGCACCTGCAGTAGTGAGATTGTCACAGTCCTTCACCCCATATTAGGGCCAACTGCAAAGTAGAGGCTTGGAGGTAAAGCAAATCACTGGCAATCCACCTTCAGATCATGTCCTACCATTTTTACCATATGAGTGTCTAGTTGGCCTGTAGTCCTGCTGCATCTGGCAAAATTTATACCCATAATATATAGGCACATAATATTCCCATCAACCAGTCCATAAAGGAAATTATGTATGATACTGACATCCCTTCTCTGTCACGGTCTCCATTGATTCTCAACTCTACCTCCAGATTGTGTAGACAGCCACATTTCTATGTCTCACACGGCACCTATGGAAATGAAGATGTTTGTGACCTGCACCACCCTTCACTCCTGTGATGCAAGTGGAGGTGTTTGATGTACAGTGCAACTTGACTCTGCACTGCTCAGTACTGACTTTCAATGACACTACATGCATCACTTTGTTCTGTGTGACACCACACTGTGACTGCATATTTAACAAGCCCCAAAGTTGTGGACTAGATGTTGCTGTTTTAGTTGTGCTGCAATATACAATATTGAACGACGTCTGGAGTAATGGTACAGCTGCCGCTGGTTTGTGTCACTATCACTGCCATCACTGCTGGCTGATGTTTCACTTGACACTGCAAAAGGGTCTGCTGCTATGGCTGTACTGCCTACTGTGGCATCTGGCTTTGCTGCTTGCTTTTTCATTATCACATTATGTAGTATACCGTTTGCTACAAAGCATTTGCAGGATGTGCCAGTGGCATACTGCATTGCACCCCAGATGTGTGTAGGCAATGCAAATGAGCTTTCAGTAAACTAGACACTCACTCCATTATGTTCCTTGTTTGAGCATGTGTGGTATTATATTGAAGCTTAGCCACAAGTTGTGGGCTCTGAAGGACCATCACCATGTAGTGCACTGAAAGGAGGGGAGTATCCTGCATTACCTGCAACACAGTAAAGACATAGAAGGATGGAGTGAGACATATATTGTATATGGCTAAAGCCATGTGGTTGTAACATTGTGCCTAAACTTGTTTACAATGTTTTCCTATGGACTGTGCCTGTGTAGGAAGTGGTAGTATAGATGATGTGTATACCATATATGGATGTACTGCCAGGGTATTGTACAGACATATTGCTTACTGTCCCAATGTAGCCTTTCCTGTTGATAAAACATGGTCTGTGGATACCAGGTAGGGCCTTTATTGCTGCATGGTTACAATGTATGGACCCCAGCACTTCATGAAGGTGGGCAGTGTCATAAGACCAATGCATTGTAGTGGCTCCCTCCCCTGTTATGTTGTGGAAACAGATATGCTGATTTAAATGTATCAGTAATTTGTTGAGGAATGTCTTGAGTATTCTACAAGCCAATAATTGTAAAATAAGCAGTGTATCCTTGCTTGTTTGTCTGGAAGACCCCTTTAGCTAGATTACTAACAGCTACACATAGCTTGGCATCCGTTGGTATGGGAAGGCTATGCATTCCTGTAGATCTACTTTTTGGGCTAAAAAGGTCAGCTGATACTTGTATGACATAACATTCTACCTGGCAGTAGTTTTACAACTGCTGGTCCATCATCTGATATGATGTAACTGTATGCCTATCTCAGTTTTAGTCCTGCTAACAATATAAGTGATGTTTTCTCAATTGACTGGTACCAGCACCAAGGTTTAACAATTGTTGCTGTGCTAGAGATGCTGCTACTCGAGATTATCATCTCATTGCGCACACATTGACTGTGCTTCTTCATTTCCACATCCCACAGCTATCTCGTTTGATGTTTTGTATAAACCTGAGAGCTGTATCCTTCTCATCTAGAAGTCAAAGACCAAATAATGTCCTCTAATGCTGAGGCTGAACCATCTTGAGCTGCTTGTTGAAGAAAAGAAAGGGCCTCTGAAGTTGCTACTGTGCCCTCCTTAACTGTAAGTTGAAAATTAAAAAAAAAATGTCCTCTGAATTTGTAGCTATACTCTCCTGGACTGCAAATTAAAGATCAAGAAAGGTCATCTGTAAATGAGGACAAAAAATGACCACTGGAATGGAGGCCCAAACAATAAGGCATCTATACCTTCATTTGCTGTAGCAAAGATCTATGCCATCTATGCTAGGTGCATGCTATAGCTGCTAACACACAAATATAAACACATACACAAACACTCACACATACACACACACACACACACACACACACACACACACACACACACACACGCACACACACACACACACACACACACACACACACACACACACGCACACGCACGCACGCACGCACGCACACACACACACACACACACACACACACACACACACACACTAAATCAGATTAATTTAGGTAACTGTAGCATCAGCTATGACTGTTTAAATGACTGACAATCCTGAACTCTCACCTGATCGGCACCTCTTCAGTTCTGCTAATCATGTCCTCTGACAGCTTGTGCTTGGGATAGCTGCCCTTATAACCCCACCCTAGCTGCAGTGTTACAATACCATTGTATGCTCAAGTGTACCTCTTTCTGAATTGTGTCTGAATTACTATTTAGATAAACATTCTCACTTTTGGAAAAAAGTACATGTGCACTGTGCAAGCTGACTATGAATATCATCCACTGCTCTATATTTGTAGATTCAAGTTCATGTTTGCAAAAGCATTTATTGATAGTCTGCAAACTTACATTATATTTAATTTTTCTAAGGAAAGAGTTTATATCTTCCTTTCAGGATGCAGAGTGCAATTTAATCTATAGCATATTTACATTGTTACTACTGCATTATGTCTAAAATGATTAATATTTATCTATTAAAGTGATGTTCTCTGATATCATAAGAATGATGCTGTCATCCAAGTAATAGTACATATAACATATCACACATGACTTGAAGATGAATGAGTGTGCATGCCTATATGTATAATTACAGACCAGTTTAGAAGCCTATAACTGTGTGACAAATGTAGCTCATAGGTTTGATAGAAAGCATTAAGTTCAACTGGGAATCGAGGAGTTTGGTGTCCTGGATCCCAAACTGAAACTTGCAGGTGGCCATGTTGTCATCCAAACTCTGTTAGAAGGTATAAATTGTTGAACTTGATATGTGAAACTGGCATGTTTCATAGTATGGTTGATATTAATTTTCCCTGGGACTGAGCATCTTCTTGTGTTCAAGGGATTGTTGTGTATTATAAGCAAAGAGCTTCAAATAGTAAGGTGATCCTCAAGCTTCCCTATGTCAGGTCATATGTGTTCTCGAAGATCATAAGATACAAGAAGACTGTGAGCTGTTGTAGTCCTACTATAAGACAAGTCTGATGTTCTTTGATTCTCCTTCTGAGGAAATGTTATAGTTTCTACAATTGCACCTGATTTTGTGTGTGTACAAAACAGGGCGCAGTATTCTGTAGTTACTCTGATAAATGCTATGTAAATGGAGACAATTACCTCTCATTCATACTTCACAAACCCAGAAAGAAAGAGGTGGGCAATCCTTTATGCAGTCAGTAATAGCTACATAGCTAGCATTCATAAGGTCATCTACTGTAGGGACTTTGAGGTATTATACTTTTAGTTGCAGTCCATAATAAGTGCATAGAGCTAGTGGATGTACTCACCAAATGTTAGAATGCAGCATTTTTTTATTTTTTGAATGCAGGGTAATTTCAGATGCACTACTTGAAGGTAATGTTAAGTGGTGTCAGCAAGGCTAAGAACGTTGTTCCCAAACATGCATGCATATGTGACAAACCAGACAGTGGAGTCAGCTTTGACACCTGAAGGGGAAAAAATTACAAAAATAATGGCCTTAGAACACAGTCATGAAGTCATCAACAGATAAATGACACTTGCTAGGGAAGGAGCCGTCTTATTGTTTTCTTACATGTTGTGTAAGCTCATGCAGCAAGTCATGGGCCCAAGCTATTACAGATTAATTTCCCTTCAGATACCTGGATGTATTTATGATTCTATATTGTTAGACAGTAAAATGCTTTAGCTGGACTGGAGCATGATGAACTGTGGTTATTCTCTCTCAAAGAAAATATAATGACAAACTATGTGAGCTCAAGGAACAGAAAGCTTCCCAGCTCTTTCTGAATAAGTCCTGTGACCATTTTCTCCATTGCATTGCACAATATGCTTGTGAGAGGCTGGTCAGTCAGCAATTACGGTAATCTGTATAAGGGTTTTATTTGCATATTAGAACCACAGCTGCCTTGTTACAGGTACCAGAGATACAGCTAGTTTTTAACAATTTAAGAAGAATGTGTGTTAGGGATTGTTGTGGATTTAAAAGATTCAAAATATCTGACCACTGCAAAACCGATCCCAGAAGACCAAGGACTGGCTGAAATCTTGTCTCTTGCAATGACAATCCCAGTTAAAAAAATACCTGCCCAGTAAGAGTAGTATTGTATTTCTCAAACAGCTTTCCAAGCTTTCAAAGTAAAACCTGGCAATAAAGGGATACAAGAGATTTTGACAGGTTTTATACCATACTATTTCAGCATATTAAATGGTGAAGGATAGTTTGAAGTATATGTAGGGATATGAAAGTATGACATGTTGAAAACTTTCTAGACTGCTTCATTTACTATAAAACCATTTCATATGTAAATCAAGAATGAGATGCTCAGCGTGGTATTAGCTTGAAATAAGATTATTCTAATTTATGATTTTAAATGTCACTAAATGGACTTATAGATCCCCATCATGAACCAGGATAAGCACACTGCGTACCTCGATTTACCGAAATCCCTCCCCATACAGCAGAACACCTTAGTCATATCAACTATCCTTCCATAGACTGGGGGACATACACAAGCAAAAACACACTTGCTCAGATGTTCCTGCACTTTGTTAACACAAATGCTCTGGCACAGATAGTCTGCACCACCACTAGAGGATCTAACATTCTGAACATAGTACTCACCAACATGGGGGGGGGGGGGCACTGTACTTCCCCATGTGTGATGCCATCCCTGGTTAGGTCAGATGACAAATCAGTCTTGTTTGAAGTAACTACTGGAACTGACACCCTCACAGGAACAAAATTATAAAAATCTTTACTAAAGCTAACTTTAGCCTACTAAGCAATGATATAAAAAGCTTTATAGCCCTGCAATCTTGGACATCAATGGTCACTATGCAGATGTGTATGCATATGCCCTGTACAAACACTCAAACAACTGCATAAACTCTGCTGTAGCTGACTGGATCAAAACCAGGTTTTCCTGTAAAAACAAGCCACCATGGTGGACTTCAAGTATAATCAGATTATATAAAAAGAGAAAGAAACTGTTGCACAAAGGCAAAAGGGATCTCTTCTGCAGAGGAAGAGTTCCCTCCTAAGCCTAAACAAGAAAATCAGAAATCTTGAAAAGTCTTATAAAGCAAATTATAAAACTAAAATCACATTCCCAGTCAAGGATAATTATAAGGCATTGTTTAACTATATCCGAAGTCTAAAAGGGAATGCCCAGCTATGTGCTGAACTGGTTGTAGATGAGATCATTCATACTACATCAGAAGATATTGCCAACCTGCTAGCAAGCTGACAGATTCAGTGCAAACTTCACTCCCCCTATCCCCACCTACCATATCCCAAAGCATACCTGAAACAAGATATCTGCCTAGTATCTCTAGAGAACAGCTCATCTCTGCATTTGCCAAGGCCAAAAACACAGCCTCAGTGGGGCCAGATAATATCCCATGTTGTTTAGTAAACAATCTAAAATAAAACTTAGTGAACCCACTTGGTGTTCTCTTTAATCATAGCTTGAGAATTGGCTATGTTCCTGCAGAATGGAGAACAGCAGCAATAATTCCCCTGCACAAAGGGAGGCAATCAACTGACCCTGGAAACTACAGCTCAATCAGTCGAATAAGCCTCATCTGTAAGGCCATGGAAAGAATTACCATGGACCTTATCCATAAGGACATAAGTGACCTCCCAATGCTGGACCCAACCCAGTTTGACTTCATTAAGGGTCATGCTTATTAAATCCGGTGGACTTCTTTGAGAAAGTCACCAAATCCATGGATGAAGGTAAGACATTCTGCTGAGAAGTGACTTGTGCCTGGCTTATAGGGCAATCTCCAGTCCTGCCCTAATGGAAATGCTGCACACCCACAAGTCAAATAGCACAAGAGTTATTTGCTCTACAGATTTCAACCTAACATGTGAAATTAACAGAACATGGTAAAGAGACAGATATGTCTCTCAGAGACTGCCTCTTCTCTGGAATAGACTTCCTGTTCACACAAAACAGAGCTCCTCACTGACCCTATTCATAGGTTCATAGGTTCATAGGTTCATACTAGGCTATCTGCCCGAGGGCATTTATAAGCCTAGCCCATTGTTTTGTGGCTTACGCCACCCCTTTAGTATGGGGAACTATACCCATTATTTTGCTGTGCCTCTGTTGAGCAGTGACACTGAGGTAATTCCTGGGGTATATCTGCGATCTCCCATCCATTGGTCAAGATTTCTCTTGAACAAGGCCAGCGAGGTGCTCTGCCTCACATGTACCGGGATTTTGTTCCACAGCATAGGGAGTCTTTGGGTGATGAATCTATCCCTCCAGCACGTCCTATTAATAGCCGTGTCGAGGTTTAGGTCTCCGCCCTTGTGGCTCTGATGGATCTAGATTTTTGAGGTGAAGCATATTCATCAAATCTGGGTTTGACATGGCCTTGTATGTTAGGCAAAGGTCACCTCTGAGCAAGCGGTGCGACTGAATAGAGCTGGAGTTCTTTCAGTCGGGCAGCATAGGACAGATTTTTGAGACCCTTTATCCTTTTGGTGAGGAACTTTGTGGCCTCTCCAGCTGCTGCAAGTGTCGGGTCAGATACATTCCGAATGGGGCATTGTACTCAATCATTGGTCTGATGAGTGATGAGTAAAGGGAGACTATGACCTCCCTTGATCTAGATGAGAATCCCTTCATGATAAGGTGGGCAATGTAGAAGGACTTCCTAACTACTTTAGCTACATGGGTGTCGAATGACAGACTACTATCAACCTGGGTCCCCAGGTCCCTGATAACTTCTTCTGTGCTCAGTGGATTGCCACCTATTTGGTAGCTAGGGTAACCTTGTTTTTCCCGAAGGGTATGACTATGCATTTTTTAGCATTTAACTTTAGGCCGTGGCTCTGGCACCAGTTATCCGTTTCTGTGAGACCCTTCTGAAGGATATCTGTGTCAGATGTGTTTTCTACTATGGCCCAGTTTGCAGTCATCTGCAAACTTTGTCAGCCATAACCCTCCTGTGTTTGCTTGTACTTCGGAAAAGTAGATGCCAAACAAGAGTGGGCCCAGGACTGAGCCCTGTGGGACACCACTTGTGACAGGCTTTGAGTCTGACATGGCGCCAGCAACTCTGACCCTGTGGGTTCTGTCACTCAGCCAGTTTGCAACCCATCTTGTGATGTATGGGTTAACATTTAAGCTGATGAGTTTTTCAATGATACCCGAGTGGGGTATTGTATCGAAGGCCTTAGCCAGATCGAGGTAGGCTGTATGGACTGCCTTTCCCTCATCAATGGCTTTGGTGACTGTTTCAAAAGTCAACCAAGTTTAAAAGGCATGATCTGCCTTTGACAAAGCCAAACTGGGTTGGATCCAAAGTCTGCAAATTCCTATGTCTTTATTTATGAGGTCCATTATGATCCTCTCCATGGCTTTGCAGATAAGGCTTGTCAAGCTAATGGGCGGTAATTTCCAGGGTCTGTGGAGGCACCGCCTTTGTGAAGTGGGACCACAGTTGCAGTGCGCCACTCCTGGGTGCGTATCCAGAGGTAAGACTTTGATTAAACAGCTGTCCTAGCTGTGGGTTTAATTCCTCATTGAGTTCGTGGAGCACACAGCCGGGGACACCATCGGGTCCCATGGATGCTGTGTTTTTTGCTTTGGAGAGGGCAGTTCTCACTTGGGCGCTGGAGATGTTTGGGGGGCTGCACTCATTTGGTATAGATATCTCTCCTTTTGGGGGAGGGGACAGAAGTTTGCACTGAACCTGTCAGCCAGTATGTTGGCAATGTCTGTAGGATCAGTAATCTTCACATCATTTTGAACTAGTTCTGAGCATATCTGGGAGTTTCCTCCTAGGTTTCTAACATAGCTAAAGAAGGCCTTATGATTGTCTTTTGAGTCTTTAGCTATTTTTCTCTCGAAATTTGCTTTGGATGATTTTATGAGAGCTCTTAGTTTTTACTTATAGTGATCAAGGGTGTCTTACCTTTTAAGGATTTTGCTCTATCTTGTAGTAGCTTCCTCCTTTTGTTGTAGAGTTTGTTTATGGCTGGGGTCCACCAGACTGGACGCTTGCCTTTGGTACAAAGAGTCTTTGTTTTGCTTGGGATTGTCTTATCCATGCAGTCCTGCAGGTGCTGGTAGAAGGCGTTTGTAAGTGATTCAGCGGCTTGAGTATTGTTTTCCGCCGCTCGGGGCCTGAAAGGAGACCACACTAGTCTTTAGAAGTGTGAAGTCGGCTTTTGAGAAGTTCTTTACTGTGGTCTTTTTATTTCAGGTGGGGTGGGATGAGGACCTCCAGCGAGATTAGTTTGTGATCTGATCTCACCAGTGAGGGTATACTTCGGTGTTGAACATTGTGCTCCCATGTTCGTGATGATGAGATCAAGTATGTTATCTCCTCTTGTGGGGATGGTGACTAGTTGTTCCATGGCATTTGAGTTTATGAATTCCAGGAACTTTTGGGCTAGGGTGTTTGGGCTTGAGTAGTGTTCCCAGTCTATATTAGGGTAATTGAAGTCACCTAGTATGATGGTGTTTGGTGATACATTTATCCCTCTAGTGTTTTCAGGAAGGCCATGTGAGTTTCCTGAGTTTGTGAGGGTGGCCTGTAGCATGCTACAATTTGCAGAGCAGTCTTGCCTATGGTTAATTGCACCTGGATGGTCTCCGATGCATCGTGCGTTGCCACCAGTCTTGAGGTGTGGGTGTCCTTGATGAATATGGATACCCCCTCCTTTCTTGGTATTGTCCGGATTTTGGGGCCGGAACGCATGATATGAGGTAAAACCTGATAGCGCTGGGGTGCTCTCAGGAGCCTTGAACCAGGTTTCTGTCACAGCACAGACATCGATGTTCTCCATACTGAGAAGGGCCTCGAGTGCGTGCATTTTGAGATTTAGACTTCTGGCATTGAGCAGCATTACCCTTAGTTTTTTCCTTTTTGTGTTCTAGGGTGGTAGGTTTAGAATTTGAGCCTTGCCTAAAAAGGCACTATGGGGTGGCAAGAGCCTTTGCCAATATCCGGAATCCCAGGGGTGACAGGTGCAAGCCGTCCCTTGCGAAGCAGCGTGGCTTGTCCAGCATGTCATCCCAGGCAGACAGATACTGGATCCCCTTTGAATGACACCAGTGTTTAAGCCAATTGTTAAAGCTGATCATCTTATCTCTGTATTGTGGCATCATTCTTGGTGAAGGTAGGATACTGCTCAAGGTCAGGGTCATACCTGCCTGGGCTACATAATCAGAGAGCTCCTCAATGTCTCTTTTCATGTAGTCCAAGGAGGTACGTCTCAGGTCGTTTACACCAGCGTGGACAATGACTGAGTCATATTTGTACCTGCTGTTGAGAGACCTGAGTGCTTGCGTTATGTGGCGGATTCTAGCGCCCGACAGGCAGCTTACTGTGACCTTCTCCTTACTCAGTCTGGTGAGCGGGACATCAGTGTGTCTGACTATGGAGTCACCAATGACTAGTGTGTCTGGCATTGTGTTTGGCCTTAAGGGCTGTGACTGTTTGACACTCTGACTGTGAGGTCTATGTGTTGCGGGTGTTGTGTTCTGAGGTGGTGGTTGTTTGGGTGTCTGCTTTGGTGGCCTCTGCTGTTTTGGTAGATTTTTGATCAGAGCCTCCGAGTATGTCTTTGTGTGTTTATGTGTATGATTTGAGGTTGTAATGGTACTATGTGAGACTGGGTCTATAGTGTGTGTGGTAACCTTCTCCTCCTGACTGGTCTTGCCAGTCCTATGTTGAGAGAGCTCAGCCTCCAGTTTGGCCGTATAGTTGCATCTCTCGCATGTATTTGTGTTTTGTGGGAGGAGGAAAGGGTTGTCTGTGTACATGAGGCAATTGAAACATTGCCTCAATATTCCCAGGTTCACCAGCTGAGCAGGAGAGGACACTAGCAACTGATCCCTCGACATGCTAGAAGGGTAGACGAAAAACTTTAAAAAGATTCCGGGGACGTGGGTGACCGAGAAATAGGGGGTTGCCTTTTGGGGTACTATCTATGACAAGAGTGCCGTATCAAGGTAATAAGTACTGTAGGAGCAAGTGCTAGGTTTAATAGATAGAGAATAGTCTACTTGGAGTCAAGTAGAGTTGATCTTTTTAGTTATAGGATACGCTGATTTGATCAGTAGTATAGTTCGAGGAAGGTAGTTTTAAGGGAAAATTTGAAAAGTGGACTTTAGGTAGCCCGAATAGTTTAAACCTGCTTAACCGGCACTGCCCTAGTGTGCAACAGTGGCAGCTCCGCTCTAAATCGCGCTAACGCGCGTTTAGCGCGTTTTATACCAGGGGGCTGGAAAAAGCTAGAAACTGGCCCAAAACAACCAATAAACTACTAGTTACTGGCTGAAACCTCACAAAACTGGACAAAAGGCAGCTCAATGCTTCCCACTCCCACTGGTAAGCAAGGTAGCCTCCCTTCCCCCAAATAAGGCAAGGAAACAGTACACAGGAACTACAACCAAAGCCCAGGAATCAGCAACTCTGAAACTGGACTAAACTAGTAAAGCAGGAAAGCAAGGTAGCTTCCCTTCCCCCAAATAAGGCAAGGAAACAGTACACAGGAACTACAACCAAAGCTCAGGAATCAGCAACTCTGAAACTGGACTAAACTAGTAAAGCAGGAAAAACAAGAGATATTTTTTTCTTTTTTTCTTTTTTTCACAAAACAGGCAGAAACAGGTACAGCAAACACTTATAAATGCTATGAATCAGCTACTACAGCTTACACAGAAGAATTTGCTACAAATACAGTCAAATAGTAACAAACAAGGATTCCAAGTGCAATATTAAGTTAAATGCAGTAAAAACAGCTTCAATGTAACAGAAAGGCAGGCGAAATACAGTTGCTAGGTATTCAGATGTGGAAAGCAACAAAAAATATACTTAGTATCAAGAAAAGTCGCTTATTCAGCTCTTTGCAGCCTGGATTACTCTGCTGGCCCACGTGGAGTCTGTGCTGAGTAGGTACAAGCTGAAAGTTTTATACCAGGGGGCTGGAAAAAGCTAGAAACTGGCCCAAAATGACCAATAAACTACTATTCAAACGCAAACTAGATAACTGGATGGGAGACTGCAAATTTGCCCCTGGGGTGGTCCCCACACTGCCTATCTCGACCTAGCCAAGGTTTTCAACACAATTCCCCACTCTGGCATCACTGAGAAACTCTCCCAGACAGGGAATGACCCTTATGTTACTAGATGGGTAGACAATTGGCACTGGCAGAACACACTCTTGTCAGAATTGGTGACTCCACCTCCAGTAGTAGACCTGTCACCAGTGGAGTACCACTGGGATCTGTGCTGCGCCCCTTACTGTTTGGCATCTATTTCTCATAAGTTCAGGCCAAAATAGATGTTCACTGATGATTGAAAACTGGAAGCAGTCAATGAGTCTCCCAATTATGTCAACATATTATAAGAAGGGCTAATAAAAACAAATGATTGGGGCCAAAGCCATGATCTAAAACTAAAAGCAAAAAATGCATTATTATTCCCTTTGGCAAAACATAATTCCCGACAAATTACAATATTGACAACACCCCCTGATTTCCAACCCAGTGGTGTGAGACTTGGGAACACAGGTTGATAGCAATCTGAACTTTGAGCACCAGGTTTCCACACTGCTAAGAAAAGCCTTCTATGTATCACACCTCATAAGCAAGGGCATAGTATTCAGGTCAAAGGATGTTATAACTTCACTTTACATAACGCTCATCAGACCATTAATAGTGTGTAATGTACCCTTTTGCACGTAGCTCACCAGGCACCTGGGGAGACCTCGGATGTTTCTCACTAATAAAACACAGGGACTCCAAACCATGACTTACATGGACAGGCTGAAAGCTCTATCACTTTACTCTGTATCTTAAAGGCTGCTGAGAAGTGACTTGTGCCTGGCTTATAGGGCAATCTCCAATCCTGCCCTAATGGAAATGCTGCACACCCACAAGTCAAATAGCACAAGAGTTATTTGCTCTACAGATTTCAACCTAACATGTGAATTTAACAGAACATGGTGAAGAGACAGATATGTCTCTCAGAGACTGCCTCTTCTCTGGAATAGACTTCCTATTCACACAAAACAGAGCTCCTCACTGACCCTATTCAAACGCAACCTAGATAACTGGATGGGAGACTGCAAATTTGCCCCTGGGGTGGTCCCCATGTTTTCATGGACAGGGTAGCCAGTGTTGATCACAGACTCGCTTTGTGCATAAATTCATTCTGCGAACTAACCAAAAAGAACAAATGGGCATACTTGGGATTAACATGGTGAGGTTTGTAAAGGCTCTACAGCCACTAGCCTAGTAACCTTCTATGTACCTATAAACCTATGACTTTCTTATCTTATGAAATGAAAAGAACTGTATGCTTGTTCATTTTTTTATGAAAGAAAAAGGGCAATGGGGACTGTGTCAAAATTATAGCTGGCAGGAAAACCCTTATCAACAATTGTAGATGAGACTTTCAGATGAAGATTATGATCCCTGTTGTTGTTTTTATTTTCCCTAGCTAATGCAACAAAAAGGAGAAGGGAAGCTTTACTTTAAAAATGTTTTTCGGTCACCCCCCCCACTGGACTTCATTTAACCAGCCTCATTCCCAGTGCCCAAGTCCATGAAAGGTCTACAAGCTTATGTCCTACTCCCCCAAACTTACACTGGTATTTCTGGGACTGGCCATGGATACTAAGGGCATCCGAGGGAGTCATCTGTCTCTGCTACCATCTTGGAGGGAGATTTCTTTATTTTACCTACTGACTCCATTTCCTGCCTCTCAATCTTGACAGTTTCATTTGAAGGCAACTCCCCTCATGGAAACATGCCTGTCCTAAGGGAGGGTAATTAACAAATGCTCTTCCAACTCTCTGACAAACAGCCAGTCATCCATGACACTAATCAAACCTGGGTCATAGAGCATTATCTCTGTATGCCACCTGAATGGCTAAGGAAATTTGACTTTGAGAAATTTTGTTTTTCTAAAGAAAACATATCTCACAACCTCTTAGCATAAGAAATATGGATAAAACCAAAAATAATAGATGGAAAAGGCACAAAAATGGGGAAAATTTTTAGATAAATTGATCTTTTAAACATAGACAGTTGACAGAATAAAGCACTTTGTGTCACCATGCATTTTTATGAAGGACATGAAGTCTGAAACTCAAATGCCTATCACTATATAGGGAATTCAGTCCTCACTGATTTTCAAGAAAGCCACTCATTTTTTGTGGAACAGACAAATACCATGGGGCAAAAATCTGGACATTCTGCAAAAATCTGGACAGTTAAGAAGTATGCTGAGAAATAATGGCATTGTTGACATTTTTGCAGTACATACTGCAAAAGTAGTATGTTTTATATTCATTCATGATTCATTCTCCTAGTAAAAAAATAAGTGAGATTTTCTTATACCAAAAATATGATATTCTTATTCTAAAACATGTCTTTATCTTAATGCAGTGCAATTATTATTAAATAAGTTGGAAGTTAGTTGCAGTTAAGTTAATTTACACTAATTGCTTAGTATGTATTAATGTAATCTAATGCAAAAGACTTTTTTAATCTCATTTTTGTGTTTGCTGCACACTGTGTGAAAGAGTGTTGCCAGCATGTGTGCCTGAGTGTGTGTGTGTGTGTGTGTATATATGCATACATTTAAATATATATATATATATATATATATATATATATATATATATATATATATATATATATATATATATATATGTGTGTGTGTGTGTGGGTGGGTATATATGTATATATAAATGAAAAATCACATACCTTAATCCCTAAATGTCAAGACAAATTCGCCAAAACCGCACTTGAAGAAGCACTCATATCACCGATAGCGATTTCTCGGTAAGTAAGCACTTGTGCAGTACCACAAGTACAAATAAATCAAACCGAATATAACCCACCACTCCACACCCCCCTAAATAAATATACTAACTCTGAGATTGCAGTACAATGGGGAAAGGGACAAAGTTCACCAAGGTGGCCAAGTGGTTACTTACCCGGAGTTCCTTATTGGTTATCAGTTGGAATTCATCAAGAGCAGATCGTGCTTACTAAACCTGGTGGACATTTTTGAAAAAGTCACTAAAGCAATGGATTAAAATAAAACTGTAAACACCGCATACCTTGTCCTGGCCAAAGCTTTTGACACATTTCTCAACTAAGACATAGTAGAATGCTAAATAAACTGGGAATAAGCACCTATGTCACCTGATGGATTGACAACTGGCTCACAGATAGGATACTGGAAATCAAACTAGCAGAAGTTGCCTCCACAAAGAGACTATTTAGCAGTCAAATGCCCCAAGGCTTTGTGCTGGCCTTTTCCTATTTGGTGTCTACTTCTCTGAAGTGAATGTCAATAGCAAAGGGCTCTGGCTAGTGAACTTTGCAGATGACTGCAAGCTATAAGCATTCATTGAATCCCAAAATTACTCAGTCATTCTGCAGGAAGGTTTATCCCAAATAAATAATAGGTGTCAAAATCATGGACTGAAACTAAATGCCAAAACAGGCATTCTCATATTCTTTGGGAAGTCATCTACCCTAGGAAACTACTGCATTGGCAATACTTCCCTAAGAGTTGATCCAGTTGTTCAGGATTCAAGAACCTTAACTTTTGACCAACATGTGTCCATTGTTGTAAGAAAGTTCTTCAATATTGTATAGCTTATAAACAAAGGGACTGTGCCTTGATCTAGGTATGCCATTATCTCCCTTTACTCAGTCCTCATTAGGCCAATCAAACACCCTTTGACATGTATTTATCCAGACACTTGCAGCAACTGGAATGCCAGAGAAATATCTTACTAAAGAGATACAAAGCCTAAACAATATGTCCTACATGGTCCAACTCAAAGCTATGTCACTATACTCAGTATCTTATAGGATACTAAGAACTGGTGTGTGTCTGACATACAAGGAATCCTCCATCTCAGTCCTGATGGATTAACCACATATCACCAAGTTAAATATCATCAAAAATACTAAGTCTAGGGATCTAAACCTCTTCTGAAACATCAACAGAATGGTTTGATGGGAAAAATTTATCTCTCAGAGGATACCACTGCTCTGGAACAGGATCCCTATCCATGTTAACCAAATTTCACCCCTGTTTATATTCAGGTACAACAGGGATCTATAGATGGGAATCAAAATGGACAGAATCAGCTCCTAAATGTTTTGTCCTATTCATGGGTCCTCTCAAGTTATTTATAATACAATCCCATTTATTCTTAACACAATGAGTAAACCTACATTTCTCAGCTCCTCCTACTAATTCTATATCATTTTGTGCTTAAATATCCTTTTTCTGTTCCATCCCACATCCTATATCCGTTTGTTCTTATATTTGCTTATATAGGTTACCATCCCCTTGCTTTAGCTTCCAGTTTTAAGATTAACATTCTTTTTAAACCTTTTGCTATAGTCGAAGAAAAACATATCTCTTTACTTGTTTTCATAGGACCATAAGTTGTTTGTCACATGCTATGGCTCGTCTGCAAAGAAGAACACTCTCACTTTGCCCTCACTGTACCTAGGTTCACATTGCTCCTCTGCCCTACCTCCAAATTCCCACACACCTCTACTACTCTATATTTAAATAAAACTAGCTCTACCCATTTAACACTTAATCCAATTTTAAGAACCAAAATTTAAAGATAAATTCAATGCAACTCTGGCTCTACACCAGTTGTCTAGCATTGCAATATCGATTCAAGCACATTCACCCACACCACATAGTAAACATTTAACTTTATTTCATAACTATAGGTGCTTCTACACAGCCTGCAATAAGTTTCATATGCTAATCCCCTTCTCTTCACAGCCTCACTTTAAAGAACATAGTGCATTTTTTCTCCACCTTTGTTACTCAACAATCCACACAGCTTCAAAACAATTTCATCTCCATATGTCATATAGTTCCTATTGCAAGATCACCTTTCAATAATATTTCCTCATGCAGCTGTCTAAACTGCCATCAGTATTTTTCTAGTATACCTAACAACTTTCCACCAACCTCTTTATAATGATTTCTTGCATTCCTACTGCTCACAGTCTTCCCAAACACAGATTTGCTATTGCAATTGCAAAATAACTTTAGATATTTTCATGCTAACATCCATTCATCTACATAAGTTTAATCATACCAGCTAACTTTCTATAATCAAACTGACCAGACCCCACTTCCAATGGAGGAATGTAGTGACATCTGTCTCAACCCAGGCCCCATAGCACTGCTTCCAAATGTCAGCCAAAATCACTATAACTCTTTTTTCAAGATGGGTTCACACTGATCAATAGCTTAACATCAGCTCTCCAGTGTGAAAAAAGGAACTGAAACATAAGACCCAGGAACTGTATCACTTTTAGTAAATTTAGTTGTGAGCTAGTAAGTTTACTTGCTGTATGCCAGCAAAGAATAATCTAAGAGAGCTTGAAAGAAAATCAACTAGAAAAGATGAAGAGAAAACAATGACTGAGAATAATCCTACAGTTCTTCAGCAAAAAGCAATTCAAACACCAGCTTTGGTGCAAGACATGGCTTCCACTAATCTAGAAGAAAAAAATAAGTAAAATGTGCTCAGAGCTGATTTAAATAAATGAAATGCCAAATGAGTATATCAACTCAAATAAAAGGCTGGAAAAATATCAGAAGCTTTAAACACATATTAGGATGAGCTGATAAAACAGCAAAAATCAGAGGTAAAATGAAGAAAAGGCTGGCTGAGTATAAAACTACTCAAGAAGAGATATTTAAAAAAACAGTAGAATTAGAGGACAAAACACATAGGGAAAACCTAAGAATTTCTGCTGTGCCAGAGAAACTAGAAAGAACAGACTTTATTAATTTTATGAAGTCTCAAATTAGTAATTGGACTGGTATTCCAGAGCAGAAACTGTTAATCAAAAGGCCACACCATGTAAATGCTCCAAATTTGGCCATGGGAAAACAACCAAGACCTGTATTAGTAAATGTGCAAACCTACCAGCAGAAAGAGTTGATCTTGATGAAAATGAAGAAAAAGTGCAAACAATTAAATATTGATAACAGTAGAGTATTTATGGAAAATGAATATCCACTGTACATAAGAAGCGAAACAAATTTATCCAGTAATCAGGATATGTTGAGAGGCAGGTGTGGGATTCAAGCTGCTGTATCAAGCTGTCTTCATAATATTTTTTTCCTGGATTATCAGTCATTTTTTATTCAGAAGAGGCTAAGGAAGAAATACAGGGCCGGATTCACGAAGGCTTGCATGGAGTCTTAGAGTAGAGAAAGACTCCATGCAGCCATCATGTCCGACGAGCGATCCAGGAACAGCCTGCAGGGGCGTGTAAGAGAGCTCCTAAAACGGCTCTTACACGGACAGGGCTGGGATATGCAAATTACCTCAATTGCAGGTGAAAGGCATGCAAATGAGGTAGATTTGCAATTCAGGAAACCCGAACCTGTCCGAGTAAGTGCAGTGTTATTTGCAGAAATGTACTCAGTTGACAACTGAGTACCGTTCTGCAGATAGCAAAACGGAGCCATGACAGCGCCAAATAAAGGTTGCATCCAGTGCAGGAAGCATGCCAATGGCCAAATATATGGTCATTGGAAATGTTTCCTGATGCAATATGAAAATATTTTTTTTTTGCCGATTTCCGATGTTTAAGCATAGCACAGCGCCACTCAAATGGGCTGTGCTCTAAAACCCAGAATACTAAAAATTAAAACCCACAAATGTGGATTTTATTAAAATTGTTAATGTACAATGCAAGGGAATGGCAGGCTGAAGACAACATGGCCACCGAGTAGAGGTTGCTAAGGGGGGGAAGCTCAGTCTAAGACATGTAACCAAGCATTAGTAGGCAATCCTATGTAAATGAGGGTTAGGATAGTGAATCACAAGTTTACATAGCAAATGAGCACAGTCAGTGGAGTGTAGGAGTAGGATATGGGGAGTAACAGAGTAGAAGATAGGTGACATCACGAGGGGGGTATGTATGAAAGAAGTGAAGCTCATTGGAGCAGAGTGGCATGTGCAGCTGTCATTTACACATCATGGAAAGAGGTGTGTCAACAGGAAGGCTAGGGAAAGGCAAGAAATGGAAGGTGTATGCCGTGGATAACACCAATGTTTCTTGCTGATCGGGTATGCACATGTGCGCGTGTAAACCTGAGTAAGACAGAGTGCACGCGTGTAAGCGTGAGTGCGTGCGTTTAAGCTGGAGTAAGCATGTATAAGGCTGTGTAAAGAGTTGTAAGCGCGTTTGTGCTGGCGTGCGCACATTTTAACCTGCATAAGCAAGTTTTATTCTGTGTAAGCATGTGTGCGTGTGTGTTAACTGCTGTGCACGTGTTTGCACTTGTGTGCGTGCCACCCCCCCCCCCTGAGGAAACAGAAAGGAAAAAGGAAGCACAACAAATAGTAGGAAGCTACCAGGGAGTACTAGCAAAGCTAGCAGGTGAAAACAATCAGAATCAGGCAATTACACAGGCAGTACACTAGCCCAGCCCAGCCTAGCACTTAAAACTCTGCAAACAACAGTTCATTATGTTTCTCACAAGAGACACTTGTAAGCTAATAGAAGTGAAAACTGAAAAAGCTTTACTGAGACAAAGAAATGTTAGGGGCTGCCATTGCTGTTATAAGGCGACATATGCAACATGCTGAGGGTGGTGACAATGGAAATGCTGCTGGACAACCCACAGTGAGGAGATGGAGAAGAGTGTGCAGGCCCAGGGTAACCTACCAGGGGCTACATGAGGCGGCAATAGTGGAGCGCTATAGAGTAGACAGAAAACTCCTGCAGCAAATTGTTGAGCTGTGCAGGCCACGCCTCACACACAGAACCAACAGAGGGGAACCCATCCCAGTGGAAACCAAGGTATGCATTGGCCTAAGAATATTAGCAACAGGTCGTTCCAGAGACCAGCTGGTGATATGATGGGGATATCACAGGCATCAGCATCCAGGGTACTACACCAGTTCCTGGATGCCATGTCAGCACATGTCGGTGATCATGTATATTTCCCCAATTCCCGTGAGGTATTGGCCAGCAATATGCATCTCTTCCAGCAAATAGCGGAATACCCTGAGGTAGTGGGTGCAATAGACTGCATGCACATATGCATCAAAGCACCAGCCGGTGAGCGGGGTAGGGTCTACTACAACCACAAGGGCTTCCCCTCCATCAACTGCCAGGTCATGTGTGATGCCCAGGGCATAATATTGAATGTGTGTGCAGGCTGCCCTGGAAGCTACCATGATTCCCTCATCTGGCATCTGACGCAGCTGTACCAGACATTTGCCAATGGGGACATCCCACATGGTCACCTAGTGGGGGATGCTGGCTATGCACTGGAGCCGTGGCTGATGACACCCATTAGAAACGCACACACACCTGAGCAGGAACACCATAATGAGGCACACGCACAAACATGTAATGTAATAGAGCATGTGTTTGGGCTGCTCAAGTCATGGTTCCAGTGCCTGGACACATCTGGTGGAGCCTTGCAGTACTCACCAACTACATGTACCCAAATTGTCATGGTATGTGCTATGCTACATAATATGATCCTGCTAAAACAGCTGCAGCAGGACCAACATTGGCCTGGGCCAAACAGCCCCCCACCATTGCCAAGGCCATCACAGGCAGAGCGTGACTTGGAGGAGGAACAACCTGAGCCTGCCCCAGTAGGCAGAAGGAGGCATGCCCAGTATGCTTTGGCCTTGGCAAAGAGGCAATGCATAGCACATACACTGGCTCAGTAGGAACTCTGGAAATTATACCTCTGTCCAACTCGCACATATAGTAAAAGGGATGCCTAAGTTGACACTGCCTGCTTTCAAACATGTACAGGGAGTGTAGTATGTGCATCCAACATAGGCAGCCCTGCAGCACCACCTAAGGCATGATTGCCATGTGTTAAGCAATATAAAGCAGTGCTAAACAGCATTTACCACCATGTAGTATATGCAAGCAAAATCGCACACACCAACTAGCACAACCGTGGTTGATGTTCAGTAATATTGGGCAACATCCAGCAATGTTGGTGAATATTGAGCAATGTCGGGCAAGCCTGGTCTAAGTAGGGCATAGCTGAACAAAAGCCAACATGCTCATATTTGCTTAACTGGCCCTTAAGCAGTCTGGTCAGTATGAGAATATAAAGCAGTGATGGGCCTCGAACCCAGGATACTGTGCATTATTGCCAAAGTACTGAACCACTAAACCATGACAGTATTGCAGTGGTCAGCCTCTATGAAGGAACGTTGATAAGTCTATGCAAAGTATTTCATGGAAACCCTGCAGGCACAGCATAATCCTTTTCGAGTTATGACACAAAGGTGAGTCCTGCAGTGAGAACAGAAACTGACTTCCAACACACACAGTATAAATGTTAATATTGGTCAGGTTCACACACATCAACAAATGCAGTGGACCTCAGATAGCAACATACTGAAAGGTCACACTGGGCATGCTCACACACTTGAATAAATGAGACAGATGTGAGGCAACAAAACACGGAATGTCTGAACTGGGCATGCTCACACACTTAGTCCATGCCTCAGTACAGCAGTGGGCCATGCATATCTGGCAGTTCCATGTGTTAACCCAGGAACCTGTCACTATACAGCAATCCACCCTGTGCACACAGTTTTATGACAACAGACACATCTATTATATAGTGGAACCTTGTCATAATCAAATATGTTCTGCAGATACTGAAGTTGTTCATAGAAACTGGTAAAGCAAAGATGATAAAGACCTGCAAACAGTATCAGCAATAAACATTGTGCATCTTGAACATTGGCAAAGGTTCAGAGGTCGATACTAGGCTATCTGCCGTAGGGCATGTACAAGCCTAGCCAGAGTATGTTTGGTATTCGCAACCCTATCAGATGACTAAACTGTTTGTGTGAATAGTAGGTCACACAAAATAGCCCATGTATTTAGGCTAGTGTGCCTCTGTCTAGCAGGGCCACAGAAGATATCCCAGGGGTAAACATATGATCACCCATACAGTCGTCAAGATGTCTCCTGTAGGTGGTCAATGGGTGGCTCTGCCTATATGAAACTGGGATCACATTCTGGAATGAGTGGAGCCTCTGGGATAAGAATCTGTCCCTCCAGCATGTCCTATTAACATCTGTGCTGAGGTATACGTCCCTGGAGTGTGTAGCTCCAAGGGAGTTGGATATCCTGAGGTGGAGCATGTCCAGTATTCTGTGTTGGATAAATCTGTAAACAACAGGCACACATCATATCCGAGTAGGTGGTAAGCGACTAAGTAGAGCTGGAGTTACTGCATCCGAACTGTGCAGGGCATCTGTGTGAGTCCCTAAATCTGCTTGGTGAGGAACTTCTGTGGCCAGTACAGTTGCTGCAGGTGTTGGGTAAGGTACACCCCAAATGTGGCATTGTAACCAAGCATGGATGTGATGAGTATAGGGGCACAATGACCTCACTCGATCTAGATGTGAAACCATATGGGATAAGGTGGCCCACATAGAAGGAGTGTCCAACCACTTTGGCAACGTGAATGTCAAAGGCGACAGTACGAACAATTCACGTCCCCAAACCCCTAACAACTCCTACTGTATGTAATGGAGTATGTGGTAATGTGTGGGCATGTTGTTATTCCCAAAGGGGATGACTATGCAACTAATGGCATTTAGCTGTAGGCCATGGCTCAGGCACCAGTCATCCGTCTCTGTGAGACCATGTTTGAATATGCATGTGCCAGCTGGAGAGTTGATCATGACACCCAGTTTGCCATCAAGTGCAAACATGTACAGCCATATTCCCCCTGTGGTAGCCTGTACATCAGACAAATATATACTGAACAAGAGAGATCCCAGGACCTAGCCATGTGGGATGCCACGTGTAACTGGTGTAAAGTCAGACATGGCACCTGCAATTCTGACCATGTGGGTGCTATCCCTGATCCAGGTATCAATCCATTGTGTGAGATATGTGTCCATATCGACTCTGGTGAGCCTATGCATAATAGCCCAGTGGGTTATTGTGTTGAAGGGTTTTGCAAGGTTTAGGTAGGCTGTGTGGACAGCCATCCCAATGTCGATGGACCTGTTAGCCGCTTAAAGAATACAAACAGTTTCAAGAGGCAAGATCTGCCCACAACAACGCTGAAATGTGTAGGACACAGTGTCTGTAGGTTCCCAATGTCTATGTGTATGAGTCCCATGACAATACACTCCATAGCTTTGCAGAACAGGATACTTAGGCTTATAGGGTGATATCGTCTGTGGTCCATTGTGGCAACAACTCTGTGGAGTGGGACCACTGTCGCTGTATGCCATTCCTTGGGTACATATCCTGTGGTAACTCTGATATTGAACAGTGATGTAGTGTGAGGGTTACGTCTGTCATGATGCTCATGTAAGATGCAGGCTGGGACACCATCTGGTCACATTGATACTGTGATGTACGCTTTGGGGAGGGCAGCACTCACCTGTTACTGTGTGATGTCAGGGAGGTTATAGTCTGTTGGGATGGATAGTTGCTCCTTAGGGGGGATGGGTGGGAGACATATGAACTGAAACTGTTTGCCAGGATGTTAGTAATGCCAGTGGGTTCAGGTAGGTTTAGTCAGTATGCAGTAACTCACAGCATATCAGTGAGTGTCCACCCAGGTTCCTGACATAACTGAAGAAAGCCATGTGATAGTCCTACATGTCTGTTGCGATTGTCCGGTAGAAGCGGCCCTTAGAAAAGTTCATGAGTGATCGTAGCTGTCTGCTAGTACAGATCACAGATGCCTTCCCAGTCTGTGATTGTGCTCTATCATATAGTAGCTTCCTCCTGATGTTGTACAGCTTATTAATGGCTGGGGTCTACCAGACAGGTCGCCTGCCACTGAAGTAGTGAGTCCTGTTGTTATTTGGGATAGCACAATCCATGCAGTCCACTAGGTGTCCGTAGAATGTGTATGTAATAGATGCAGCAGTGTGAGCTGTATTTGCCACTGTCTCAGGGTCTCTGAAGGATACCACCTTGCTGCGGTGAATTGAGACATTGGCTCATGAGAAGTTCACCAAGATTACCCAGGGTGGGTGTATGGAGGGTATATGTATGTCCAGTGAGATACATGCATGTTCTGACCTTACCAATGAGGGGTATATTGCTGGTGTGGAACATAGAGTCCCCATGTTGGTGATGATCAGGTCCAAGATGTATTCCCCCTCGTGGCTGTGCTGACTGGTTGTGCCATAGCATATTTGTCTACAAATTGTAGTGACTGTTGGGTGAGGGTGTCGGGGCTTGCGTATTATCCCCAGTCAATATTTGTGTATATTAAGTCACACAATATAATGGTGTTTGCGGAGACCTTCATATTCTTCATAGTCCCCATGAAAGCTGGGTGTGGTTCCTGAGTTTGGGAGTGTGTTCTGTAGCAGGCAACAAACTGAAAGGCAGCATTGCACAATGGTGGTTGTATATGTATGGTCTGTGATGCTTTGTGCAGTGCTACTAACCCAGAGGTGTGTGTATCTGTGATGTATATGGATACTTCCCCTAGTTGTGTTGTCTGTTCCAAGTCTTGTTGTCAGACACCATGGTATGAAACATAACCTAGTAGTACTGGTGTGCATAAGTGAGCCTGAATCAGGTGTCTGTCAGTGCACAGATATCGCTATCCTCCATACTGAGGAGAGTCCTGAGTGGCCACAATATGAGGTTAACACAACTATTGTTGAGCAGCATTACCCTTAGTTTCATTTAACCTGTAATGTCTATGGAGTTGGGTTTGTCTTCTGAGCCATGCTTAAAAAAGGCACTATGGTGGTAGCAAGAGCCTTAGCCAGCATTCCAAAGTCCAAGGGTGACAGGTGCAAGCTGTCAATAGTGAAGCTACGTGGCATGTTGAGCATGTCACCATAGGTTGACAGACACTGTATCCCCTATGAATTAAACACATTTGTTAGGAAACTGCTAAATGTGATATGTGTGTCCGTATACTATGGCATCATAATTGGTGGGTGTAAGATGCTAGACAAGGTCAGGGTCATACTGGCCTGGGCTACATGATCATAGTGTTCCTCCATGTATCATGTCATGTGGTCCAGGGAGTAACATCTGAGGTTGTACACACCAGCATGGACAATGATGGTGCCAGTCCTGTACTTGCTTTGGAGTGACCTGACTGCCTGTGTTATGCGGCAGATCTTGGCACCCAACAGACAGCCCAAAGTGACTATTCCCTTGTTAGGGTTGGTGAGTGGTATGTCAGTGTGTCTGACAATAAGTGTTGCCTATTACAAGTGTATTAGGTGTGTTGTTTAGCCTGAAGGGCAGTGACTGTGTGGTACACTGATATTGTGAATTATGTGATCTGTGGGTATTGTAATGGGGAAGCAGGTGTGTGTGTGTCTGCTTTGGAGGTCTCTGCTGCTTAGGTAGAGTGCATTTACAGCATCTGAGTATGTCTATGTGTGATAATGTGGATTGAGTGCTGTTGCTAGAGGATATGTGAGACTGATATGTGGTGTGTGTGTGGTTGCCTTCACCACCTGATAGACTGTGCCAGTCATGGGTCGAGAGAGTTCAGCACCCTGTATGTCTATATAGGTGCATCTCACACATATATTTGAGTTTGTCGAGAGGAGGAGAGGGTTGTCTGTGTACATGAGGCAGATGTGACATTGTGTCAGTATGACAATATCCACCAGCTGGACTGGAGAGTGCACACGAAAACTACCCCTGGACATGCCAGGATATTATCATGACATACTCTGTAGCCTGATCACAAAGGATCAGTAGAGTGTTAAGCGTGTAAAAGAGTATAACAGGGATTAGTGCTCATGTTCATTGGTGTTTTGTAAAGAGTAGCTGAGAAGGAGTCCAGACTGAATCATGACACCTCCTTCAGCTATGTCATAAATAGCAATGTACACCCATATATGTCCTGAGTCAGGGCCAACTGTACCTGAGTGACACTGCCGACATTATAACTGACAGGCCCATATGTACATACCCACCTCCCACTGACAATAATCCATATCATCATACCAGGAGATATCACATGTAGAATGGATGAGCAGCTACCCCCACTGCCAAAAGCATGGCAGCAAGTGGAATACATTGATTCCCAATATGTGTCATGCACAAACTACAGAACAAACAGATCCTGCACCTGAACAGTCAGCTGAGCCTCACCCCCTACACAGGATGTGGAACCGTTGAATGTGTCACAGCTACATATGGCACTCCCCACAAGTGTTGGTGCACAACACACCATGGGAAGTCAAGTCCAGTACGCCTATGAAGTCTGATCTGCAAGGTCATGGAGTCCATCATGGTTGCAGTCATAAACAGAGCTATTGGAAGCTGACATACACACAACCCTACCAACTGTGGTATGTTCATGTGCGGATCATGGTTCCCAAACATGCTAGACTCTTTGCAAGGCAGCCACCCAGGACATACATCAATGAACACATCTACATATGTGTCACATAGACTTTGAATAGCCCTTTATCAGCATCCCAGACACATGTAGTATCCACAAAACCAACAAGCTGTGCATAAATGTGTTGACATATGACGGAATGTCAATGTGTCCACAGATAGATCACACAAGGTAAGGATTCTGAGGTCTTGTTCAAGCTGTTGACACCTGCTGACCCACATGGATCATTCCTGGAATGGCATAAAACAAAGTGTACACACATCACCATGTCCAGTCTGATGATGTCACCATCCTATAAATACAGCAGGAGAAGAGAGACCAGTCAGTAAAGCAAATAGCGCACCTTGTTAATGCGTCTCTCCCTAGTATCATAACATAGCTAGGTAGGGGGTTGAATCCTGCAAGCAGTGTGTGTGTGTATATGGGGGGGTGTGTATGTGTGCAGTTTCCTTTGAGAGGTGTCCCCTTTTTGGAGACTGGGAAAACAAACCAAAAGAGGTACATTCCTCTTTGGAAAGCCAGATGATGTCACCATCCTACAAATACAGCAGGAGAAGAAATACCAGCCAGTAAAGCAAATAGCGCACCGTATTAATGCATCTCTCTGTAGTATCATAACATAGTTAGATAGGGGTTTAAATCCTGCAAGCAGTGAGTGTGTGTGTGTTGGGGGGGGGGGTTGTATGTGTGCAGCTCTCTTTTAGAGGTGTCCCCTTTTTGGAGACTGGGAAAACTAACTAAAAGAGGTACATTCCTCTTTGGAAAGTCTGATGATGTCACCATCCTACAAATACTGCCGGAGAAGGGAAACCACTCAGTAAAGCAGATAGCACACCATGTTAATGCATTGTTCTCTAGTATCATAACATAGCTAGGTATGGATTTGAATCCTGCAAATGCTGACTGTGTGTGTGTCACTGTTGGTCAATGTGGTGTGGGTTTTGCATTTAGTATGGTATGACATAGTATGATTACAACAGTAAGTGCATTGCAAACATCAGGTATCTGCATGGTAAATATATATATGTACATGTCCCCTCAATCAGTACATAGGTGTGAAGCCTGTATACTACATGAATAAATTTGTTTCCATTGATAAGTTGTGCCGCTGCTTCTCAGATTGTAGGTCACATATGTATGTGACAAGGCCATCCACTGTCATGTTCTGTGGCCAAGGTCATCTGTGGCACACACACCCATGACAGTTACTTAAGAGTAGTGTGAGTGAGGGTATATGCCTGGGGTATATGTCAGACATGGTCATACACAACAAAGACTGCCAAGAATAGACAGTCTTTATAGGTGTACGACTGCCTTGTGGACATACATTCAGGCCTCTAATGTCTTATGTGATACACCTTGGGACTCAATACCTATGGATATGTGGATACCAAGGGACACATGACATAACATGAGGCTGTATGTACACATTGGTACCCAACATACATGTTGAGGGCTACCACCTGTGTGGTACTGATGGGATAGTATGTATAGTACATGAGGATGTCTATGCCATAGTCAGCTTACTGCTATACAGCATGTATCAGACAACAGGTATCTGTCTGTATGATACCCTTGTGTAGGATATGCAACCCATCCAGAGAATGCATTGTAGGCCAAACCATGCATTTCCAGATTTGGATGGACACTTCCCTAGTGTGTCTGCATATACCTAAGGGGGCTATATGCCAAACAGGTGAGGTCACAGGAATGGGTGGCGGTCATTACCACTGCTTAGTGTTATAGTGTAGCACCAGAAGGATCCAATTGTTACTGGGTTCCCTACTACTGTGCATCATTTGTCAGGACATCATCCAATGATTGCTTATAGTCATGCTGTTCAGGTTGTGTATACTACCAGACCGCAAATCATTGACAGATATTAACGGTATCACCCACAGCATATTGTCAACCCATGTCATACACACATCTACCCAGGTTAGTACATAACTGTAGTAGAATGCATACTGGCCATTGAAAGATACTATGAGATGTTAACCATGTGTACGACAGGGTATGCCACACATCCCATGTGTCCACTATGCACGTACATGCAGACAATGCGCACCCACCATGTTCACAGATGTACACTTGCTAATCTGTACTGCACACATCACACACATACTGTCCACTCACTAACACGTGCTGGCAACACATTACACTTCAGCCAAGTGGCACATGGGTGGACAATACATACTCAGACCTAACAGTGGTGTAAACAATGCTACATTAACAATCAGAGCTTTGAGGCATAATGTCTGCTCAGATATACCTACAAGGATGTTGTTACACTTCCTTGTTGACAACTTGCTATTATTGTACACTGCTATAGTGTCACCCTGTGCATCAGCACCATGTTAGCCTGTCCCTCCATCAATGATGCAGATGACAGGAGGCAACATAGGTATCATCATATGCAAAGGGCGTTTTGTTGTTTGCTAGAGCCTGAAATTGACCCATCCAATCGACATGTCTGTGTGTGTGTGTGTGTGTGTGTGTGTGTGTGTGTGTGTGTGTGTGTGTGAGGGACAACAGTACAGCATGGGCCAATGTTGATGTAATGTGTGTGTGTATGTGTGAGCCCTAGTTGTTTGGTTAATGTGTGTCTGCATGAACACAGCTCCACCATGTTGCTGCAATATACGGTAGTTTGTGGGACAGCCACAGACTGTACCTGCTAGGCTGTACAGATCACTGTCTCTGGCCACAGACACAGTACCTGTGCCTGGCAGGGGTGCTATGGACAGTATCGGGTACCAACCCTGACTGGGTACTGTCATCAGAGGCAGAGGTATGACGACTGGACCCCATGTCCCTGCTGGGACTGGCCAGAGCCACATGCACGTGGTCTACTGGGACGGTCAATGGACAGGCCAGCCCCATTGCTGGGGCTGGTACTGCCACTACGGGAGCGGCCGGGAACTCTGGGCTGTCCGCGACCACTGCCAGCTGTTGCTGTTGCTGGCATGCATCCGCATCGACGTTGCAACCATCCCACATGGTCCTGGCTCATGGAAGACATCTTGTGGAGGGCATCTAATGTCTCCCTCTAATGTCTATCAATACCTCGGTGTAAGTCCGGATGGCACCGGCAAGGTCACGGATGCTGTCATTGATAGCAGTGTAATGTGCCCTCTGCGCCCTAAGTCCCTGCCTGGTGTACCATTCCATACGTGCCTGAGCCTGCATTATAGCCCGGAACATACTGGTCATCGTACGACCTGTGAGGGCACGCCTGCCAGGGGCAATACGACCAGTGGTGTTCCTCCGAAAACCCCTGGACCTCCACCTATGTGGTAGCATTCCAGGTCTATGGCTATGGCTGCTGTGAGGGGATGCAAGTGCCATGGGTACCACACTCTCCTGGTCAATGCCAACTGTATGCTGTCCCTTGCCTATGGCCATTGGTGGTGAGGGATGTAGTGACAGTATGAGTGTGTGCATTGATGGGGTTGAATGCTGTGTAGTGTCGATTGGTGGACCAATGACAGACCCTGTCAAATCTTCCTGTGCCAATATACATGTGTCATCATCACTACTATTCGTGGCAGTGGCTTCAGGTTGCCTGCTGGTTTCGCCAACCCCTAACTCAGCACCTGTGAGAGAAATATAGAAAACACACTTTACGGTCTGCACATGCACACATGCACACATAGACACATGGACACATGCACACATGCACACATGGACACATGCACACATGCACACATGCACACATGGACACATGCACACATGCACACATGGACACATGCACATATGCACACATGCGCACATGAACACTAATACACACCTCACTACAGCACATACACACACATACCAGCAATCCAACAATACTCTATAGTGGGTGAAGGTGGGTGTCAGTATCACAAGGTAGACAGTCACCACACACGTGTCAGCATGCAGAATATGTGTTGCACAAGACCATGCAGTGCAAGTGTAGACGCCCCTATTAGATGGCAGTATGCATGTCTTTGATGTAACTGTTTAGCTGTTCAGTGATTGGCTACACACTGGAACACAATGTGTACATGGACACAGCATTGCTGTGCAGGTATTATCAGCTCTGCAATGCCCTGTGCACCATCACTCACAAGTATACATGCCATGGCTGATTGTGTTATCTGTGTGACACATAGATATCCATGTCTGAGTGCAGTGTCTGTGTCCATAGCGGATAATAGTGGGCACGGGTGTAGCACATGCATGCTATGTACACACACGGGATGTGCGGTGCATGTTGACGTGAAGGAATCCCAATGCTCGACATGGCCAGTGTACAGTGGTTATGGTGAGTGCGGGACATATTGCAGATATGTGGGTGCCAGACATGGTATGGCATGCTACACGACTGCAACATTAAACACCACATATACCCAATGTGTGTCAAGTGACCTATACACCCACTAGCATTCCAGGACATATATGTGACATTTTGGATGGTGACTGCTGTGCATATTGTGTATACTGGCATATGTAAGCACACAGACAACATGCTATGCATATTGTGCATAGGTGCATATGTTTGCACACACATACAACACTGAAGTGCAAAGCAATGACTGCTATGAGTAGTACTGTGGTCACTGTAACTGGATGGGATGTAGTACCCTGTGCCATCATCAACATGCATCTTGTGGTCACTCACAGCTACTAATTTGTGTAAGACCACTGCCTAGCATGCTGTACTTGAACTGCAGTGCCATGGCTGCGTTCACAATTACACAGCCACCTTGTACATGGGTGTGTGAGGTGCCCAATAGGGAAAATTGCCTTACATGACTGTGTTATGTGTTGCAGAGTGTTGCACAGCCCCATGATATGCCTCTACCCCTGAGGTACATCATGTGTGTGTGCATAACATGTGGGATACTAAAGTGTGACCTTACAGCGGGTGTGTGGTAATGCCAAATGTGGCATGTTTTCAATTACTGTGTATGATAAACGTATTCTGTTGTGTACTGCTGTAGCAACTATGCATATCCAATGTGCAGTACAGTGTTGCCACAATTGTGTCTGCTGCACTGTGCATTGCATGTGATTGAGGCAGCTACTGACTTTGCTAAGATGATTGATGTTTCACAGCAAACATGCACAGCATGCATTATGTGTAGGTGTGTTACGTGTACATGGCCTACACCTCACCTATGACATGCACATTTCATTACCAATATTAAAGTGTTAACACACTCACCAGCATGTATTGTCTGCCCTGCTGTCACACCAGAGGGACCTAAAAGAATATGACATAGTTTGTCAGTGGCCACAACTGTGGCATTGCTACTGTGAGTGTGCTAAACGACAGTGGAACAACAGTCAACAGTCACAGGTGTACAGATACTATTTCAAATATCAGTATTGCACATGTTAGGCAGCACAACTGCTAAACACACAGTACACATCTCACATATGCATATTCTAACAATACAGGCAATGGTAGTCTACAGCTAGGGCGTATTACCTGCATGCTCCATGTCATCCTGCTGGGTGGCTCCGGCCTCCATGATAACACATGTGTGACGCTGTTGCTGCTGTAGGCCAGGAGCCACCATGCTTAGGAGCAGCTCCTCCACTCTGGTGAGGGAAGAATGTATGACTGCCCCACCACCTGTGGCAAGCTGTTGCCTATGGATATCAGACGCATGCCGCTGGACATGTCTAATTAAATCACTGCAGTGATGGCGTACCTGTTCATATGTCTGGTTATGCATGCCTATGTCATTTACCCGGCGAGCAAGGTCTTGCCACAGTGCAGTACGGTCATGCTGGTGCTGGCTGGCCATGGAAAAAAGCAGGTTGTAGTGCTGCACCAGGCTGTTCAGAATTTCCTGCTCCTCCGCAGCTGAATACGATAAATTACATTGATGAGCCATAACCCTGGAAGACAATTAAACGATATGTGTGAACATGTCATGTGGCACACTTAACATTATGAAGTACAGATATCACTTAACTGCCATATATAGCATCTATCTGTCTATCAGTGGATACACACGTTCAATACCACATATCAGTGCTCAGCCCCCAACTGGCTGACAGTGCCTGCAACACTCCATATAACACACCAGTATACACCAGTAGTCAGTACACTGTTTGGGATACAATGCACAACCTCGCCCTGGGGGTATATATCAAGCTAATGCATGAAGAAATATGTCATCCAATGCAATGACTGTCATGTACATTTACAGTATTACCGGTAAACCACCCTAGTCTTTGATGCCATACCCCTACCTAACATATGTGCATGGTTGTTAATATAGCTGGCATACTACTGTAACAGAGTATACATGTTGCTAGGTACACACACATACCCTGTAACACACATGTCATTGCTGTCATGGTACAGGCATCATTAAACACACATCAGACAAACATATAACTCACAGATGTATGCCGACACAGATGAGCATTACCTGTCTACCTTATAGTACTGTGTGCCCCTACTTACAGATACCTATGCCTGTGGTATGTAATCTGTGCAGACTACAGGAAACACACAAGACAGTGTAACCAGGGACTGTGAACATACACCATTTTGTGCTGTTTAGGCCTACAGCTTCAGGTAGTACATCAGTTCATATGTGAGCTGGAGTCACCAGCAGTACTACTTACTGAGCATACATGTATTGCTTCAGCCTACATTGGGACACCACAGTCATACACAGGGAACTACTTCACAACATATGCCATCCTACTATGTCTGCATCCCAATAACTGACACATCTTTCTCTGGCCTCACACCTAGGACACAAACTACCATGACAGACACAACCTGCCACTAAGCTATCACACCATTACAAACCTTGCACACAGTCACTGTCACACTCATTCCACCTCACATAGCAGGTATTGCACTGAGTACATGTGTGTGTGCATTGTGTCATAGGTAGGCAATACGCTATTGGCCCTAGGGCCTAGAGCAGTCTAGCCATATGCTACCCTGGCCTTTGACACACATGTAATATGATTCCACTTGCTCCTGTCAACTGGATACACAGAAGTGACACCCAGGGCATATTACCTATCTCCAAAACAATCATCAGGGGTATGTATGACATCTGCTAATGAGGAGCCTTGTTTGCTCATGCTGGGTAATTTAGTCCAGAGTATGGCATATTTGTGGATAGGAACCTGTACCTCCAGCATATGCTGTTTAGTGAATTGACAAAGATTAGGGCCCTAGGTCATGTAGCCCGGAGGGATTGTGAGGTGTTGTCATGGTGGTTGGCTGACTGCTATGGGTGTATCATACCTCTGTATGTCTGGCAGTGGTAACCTCTGGATGGGCGGTATACAACACACTCTAGCTGTGGTTTGTGAGTCAGTCTGCATAGGGCATGTGTTTGAGGGCAGTATTACTCTTTGTTAGGTATGTCTGTGGCCTTTCCACTTGCTGTAGTTGTCATGTGAGGTACATACCACATGGGGCATTGTGATGAGTAGAGGGGAACGCCAACCTATATTTCCCTAGATGACACACCTTTTGTGATAGACAGATTACATTACTACTGTGGCACTGTGATTATCAAAGGGGAGCCTACTCTCCACCTGTGTCCTGTGTACCCTTCTGACACCATCAGTGTTAGGCAGGCTACCACCTATGTGGCAGTTACTGCATAAGGTGTTTTGGAATAGGGTATGGCACTGCAGTATCAACACTGGTGTTCAGTCCATGCCTTGGACACCAGGCACCTTTTGCAGTACATATGACCCCGTGTCTCTCTCTCTCTCTTAGATATATATATATATATATATATATATATATATATATATATATATAAATATATATATATATATATATATACATACACATACATACATATATCCATATCTATCCATATCTATACATATCTATACATATCTATACATATCCATACATATCCATACATATCTATATATATCTATATATATCTACATATATCCATATATATCTATATATATCCATATATCGATATATATCTATATTTATCCATATATATCCATATATATCTAAATGTATCCATATATATATATATATATATATATATATATATATATATATATATATATATACATATACATACACACATGTGTGTAAGCATATATATATATATATATATATATATATATATATATATATATATATATATATATATATATATATATATATATACATATGTATATATACACATACATGTAAACATCCATTGCTGTACATATAGCTGCACATATAGGCACATATACTGCCCACCTTTCATGGTGGGGATGTCAATTATGCAACAGTTGTAAGACATGTGGTTATGTAATAGTATTACACAATGTTGTGCAGAATGCATTCTGCTGTCCTCAGGCCGTATAGCTGTTGCAGGCTCACTGCCTGTAGCTCAGTCCCACAGTGTTTAACACCACATGATGTATACCAGCACTGCTTGCTTTCTGCAATGCCACACACTACAACCTGCATATATATGTGCACATAGCAGTCTTCAACAACATACTTATGTCCAGCCTTCACTAACAGTTGCAGTATGTCCCTTGCCCTATGCAAATGTGCATGTACATATAGATACAGACTGCTGCCACATATGGATGATTCACAATATGTAGAGTACCTTTCAGACACATCTTTTGGATGTCATCAAATACATATCTGTTACATACCTTACCTCTGTATTCTTCACCTCCGTCTGTTGTAGGTGTTGTTTTTTTATTTAAATTTTTTTTTTTTTTGGTTTTGTTTCCTCTGTGTATTGCTGTTTGTTTTCAGCGTCTGTCTCCTTCTGCCTGTTTGTATCTGTCTGTCTCTGTCTGTCTCTCTCATTCATGCTCTCTCTCTCTTTCCCAGTTGTTGCAGTGATATTATTGCATGTGTGGACAGCAGATACAGGCTGCTTTTCTAGGTATCTGCACATGTGCATGTGATGGCCTCTGCACCAATTGGTGCCCACCATTTAGTAATTGCATGCAGCCTGCTGTGTGGTAATTGCAGTTCTCACTGTGATTTCAGGACACTGCTATAAAATGATAGGTTAGGTAGGCATAGCCCTTTCAGTTTAGCAAGGTGGGGACCGTGCTTGTTTGCTGTGGACACTATTGTCTCAGTCAGATGGTTGGTATATGTCTCATATCTGAAGCTGGGTTCTAGCCAGTGAAATGCATGTTGTAATGAAACCTGACTGTTGCTTCTTCCATTACATTCTTCTCAGTGTGTAGGTTTACTCACACCTCCTAATGCTAACACTGGATACATGGGAGTATGTACTTTCTTTTCGAATTAGAGAATTAACTGGCATACAACAGTAGTTATTGCAATGTATTCCTATGGCTTTCCTATTTTCCCTTTACATTCAATCATTGTAATGCATGTTATATTTCTTTCAGCACCAAGTTATTGTATATCTGCTGTGTGTAGTGGTACTTCATGCAGACTGGTGAGTCCAAGGTCCTGGGTTTGAGACTGATAAGGTTTTTTATTTTGCTGCTGAGCAGTACAAGGGCCTTGTCATACAGAGTGATGAAGGCACTTTTAAGCAGTTGTAAGCGAGTTTGTGCGGGTTTGCATGACGCTTAGCAATGCATAGCTAAGCGCACACAAGCTCACATTCGCGCACCCCCGCTAACTACTACTTAAAAGTGCTTACTCCCGCTAACCCCCGCGCTGATATCTTTTAAAGAAAAGAAAATGGGGAGATAGGAAAGTGGTGAAAAAGGGGGCACAAAGAGGGAAAGACAATAGGGAAACCAGCTCGGGATGTGCAGGATGGGGGTAGGGAAGGTCCATAGCTGCCCATTTCTTTACCAGCAACAGCTGTGCATATGTTTGAAATTTGGTGTGAAATTTGAAACCTTCCACCCCTGAGAAAGGGGTGAGGAAAACAAAATATGTTGTACTGCCAATAAGAATTATCAGTTTACATGTCCAGCGGACATGTGTGCGAATTGGGCAGCTATGTATGGGGCGTAATTTTTTTTGTGGGAACAGATTGCCCTTTTTTTTATTTTTTTTTCAGGTGAGAGTGGATTGTGAGTTAGAGGAAGTAGGTATATGTGGGGAGGTAGGTTGGGGAGGTAAAGAGACATGATAAACAAGACGCATACAGGGGCGGAGTTTGACACATGGGGTGGGTGAACACAATTGACGGGGAAGGATGTTTGGAAATTGCAAGCCCATGAGCCCACAGATGGTAACAGTGGAACTGAGATTCCCACCCATGGGCAGTCATCACTGCATCTTCACAGCCTTGAGGGTGGCTGTGCTGAGGGCTGTGTAGGACGGGGAGGCTCACCAGAGATGCGCCACTTCTCGCCTCGAGCTGGCGTAGGGGATCAGCGACTGAACGCTGGATCTCCCTACGCACCACAGCCCGGACCCTAGCAAGGGTGACAGGTGGCCTTCCTCCACCCACGCTTGCATGGGGGATGAGGCCCATCCCCTGCAGCACTTCCACCTGAAGGTGGCAAAGGACCAATGGAGAAGGGGAGCCCAGGCTGGACACCAGAGCCACTGGTGTCCGCTGGGACTGGCCTTCCCATACGTTCTGTGATTAGGTGTGTTTGATTACAACATAAACAACGGCATTCCAGATTAGTTCTAACAGCATGCAGTAATATTTCCATTAACCCAACACACCAAGGTTCCAACAGTTGAACAGCAAGCATAACACATGCATATATTGAACGACAGTGGATATTCCAACAGCATGCAGGAATGTTTGCTAGCAACAGGCCACCATGAATGTGGTGTTTGAACAGGGCATATGCATCAGCATCAATGCAAATATTTATAAAACAATAGGACATATGTCCCAATAAATATTTAAGATTACACATACCCATTAATGTGTGGAATTGCATGGTTTATGCACATATGGTAGGGTGTAGAAAAAACCTTGGTTAACATCTTATAATGACCTTTTACTCTACACTACATTCCCAGTGACGGCAAGTGTATATCCCCTACCTGTATTATTACACTTGCCACCATGCATTAGGTTGTGTCATGGGTTTGGCTAGTTCAATATATGCCTGACCTTTATATGACATACTAACTGTCCAGGATGCAGATGTTACTGTTACATATTTCTTGTTTGCATTTATATTTCTTTATCTACATATCTGGGATGTTTTCACATGACATTTTCACTTCAATTTATACAGAACCCTGCATTTCTTGACAAACACTCACATTTCTGGTGAATAATTACATGCTACATGTGAGACAGTTTTACTTATTCATGCCAGCCAGTAACTGACTTTTGTCGACTGTATATATGTTTCACAGCTACTAGCACTTCCATCACCCCTTTATATGGGACTGCATAACTCTGGGTTGCCAGCACATTTTCAAACAGTACTGTTTGTATAATGCAAGGGTATAACGACATTTCAGACTCTGTGACACAGACACACTCTGGGTTTTAGACCTTTATTAATGACATTGCATACTTTTCCGCAGGCTCACTCCTTTATTTGTTTTAATGGTGTTTATGGCAGACATGTTCAAGACATATTATACCTTTATTAACAGGTTAGAACAATCTTTTTTCAGGCTCACTCACTTATGTTATATGACAGTGCCTGCAGAGATATTATTCCAGACCTATGTTACACTCATTTTCTGCCTCTCTGACATTTTTACCTGACAGTACATGCAGATGACTTATTCAGGCAATTCTATGGCTGCTTTATTGGACTACAACACTTTCTTTCATGCTCTCTCCCATATTTTATATAACAATACATGCAGAATAATCACTAACCCACGTGTCACAGCCTTAGCAGCCTATCAGCATAGGCTTGCTGATTCATAGCACGGTCACCTGCAGCTGTAAAGTAAATGAAGGGATATTGAGACATACCTATCCGTTATACATACTACATTATCAATTCTTACATACTGCATTCCATGGCTACATATTCAGTTGTGGGGCATTCTGCATCCCATGGGCCTCCTGTGTCCACTGGTTCAGGTGGTTCTGCTTTCATCTCTTCAGGTCTGCATGGTGGTGACGGACCTGCTCACCAGTCCGAGGAATGCCTGTGGCACTGGTGAGGTCACAAGCTAACCGGTTCCAAGCCTCTGCCTTGTACACTGTCCCTTGGAACTGGCCCTGCAAAAGTCTTGACTCGTGATGGTGGACAAGGAGCCAAACCATGTATTTGGACTCCTTGATGCCCCAACATTGCACTCGGAAGGGTGAACCCTCTCCTGCACCTGCCATTCTGACTGCAAATGTGAGCTACAATCAGTTACGGTGAGTATTCCCACCTATGGGGCTTAAATATGCCACATTTCCCGCACTTTTTTGTGATTGACCGTTTTGTAAAATTCTCGGCTGACTGCAGACCTGCTTAGTAATGGTTAAACTACCATTCGTAAGTATATGAATGTTAAAAGTGGCTGCTTTCTCTAAGTTGTTATGACTTAGTGGTTCTGTACTTTGATTATAATGCAAAGGGTCTTGGGTTCGAACTTTGTCATTCTTTTATTTTAATACTGCCTAGACAGGCTAGGGGGTGTGGCTGTGTTTAAGAAACTTAGCTCTACGTTGCTCCCCAGTGCCCTATTGTGCCCTGGTTGGAGTGGCGTGCACGTCCGCGCAAACACATTACGCTGGGTAAAGCGCTTTTAAACTTTGGGCAACTCTATTGCTCTGGGTAAAGCGCTATTAAACTATGGGCAACTCTGTTTAACTGGGTAAAGCACTATTAAACTATGGGCAGCTCTGTTTAGCTGGGTAAAGCACCATTAAACTATGGGCACCTCTGTTTAGCTGGGTAAAGCGCTATTAAACTATGGGCACCTCTGTTTAGCTGGGTAAAGCGCTATTAAACTATGGGCACCTGTGTTTAGCTGGATGAAGCATTGCTTAACACCAGGCTATTATATATCTGGGTCCTTTAAAAATATATATTTTGTTCACTGATACATTGGCCATGTCACTGCTTTTAATAAAATTTTAATCATATATGTCTGGTATTATTTCAAATACTGATTTAAAACATAAATAAGAAGGGGAGTGGTGGGACTTGAACTGTGAAGTCCTTCTCTTTGTGCATACGCTCTACCATTACACTATTGCAATTTGGCATGATTTGCATAAACATTCTTTCTTATGCTCTTCCATGTCAGAATTGCTAACTCTAGCTAAGCAATGGGCACACCCGCGCACACACGCGTAAATACGGGCAGCTATATCGTGGATTTAAAAAAATATATAATTATTTACTTTATATAAGTGTGATGGGGGTTTACAGTGTCAGGGAGTGTGGTGTTGGGTTCAAGTACATTTGAGCGAACTCGCTCTTGTGTGTTAACATTATGCTTTTTAAAACCTTGCAGGAGCATGGACATTTAGACTGCTCGACAGTCGGACACGCCCCCTGCTTTCCTACTCAGTCCGTGTAAGAGTTACGGTTGAGTCAGCATGCCCTCATGAATATTCATGGCACACTGATGTCAAACCATTCAACTACAGCCTCCGAGTAAGACTTATTAAGTCTTACAGGAGGATTAGTGAATCCGGGGGACAGAGTTTGCCAACAAATTGTAAGACATCAAGTAGATTCTTCTGATAATAAAGCACACAGGAAGAATTTGCCAGTGAAACCTTTTCCACTGTTCCAATAGAAAATGCTTGAGAGACAGAGAAAAACACAGGGGTTCATATGAAGAATCATGGGTACCATGGAACTGAACCAGAATCTGGAGTTGGAAGATGGAGATAAACAGGGAGAAGACTGGCTACACAGAAATTAGTGAATAAATGTGAAACTGTAAAGGCATCAATCACATTTGTGAAATGTGTATGTATAAGAAAAAGTTGAAAAGTAGACATACTGGCTTTCTTAAATTTGTGTGGGGGACAGAAAATCATGTGCAATGTAATCACATTCCTGTACATCCCACAACTGTTGCTTATGTGATATCCCCACCATGAAAGGTGTCCTGTACATGTGCCTATATGTACATCTATGTGTACAGCAATGGATGTGTACATACATGTATGTGTATAGATATGCATGTATATAATATATACATATATATATATATATATATATATATGTATATATATATATATATATATATATATATATATATATATATATATCTACATATATAGATGTATTGATATATATATATATATATATATATATATATATATATATATATATATATATACATATAGAGTGAGAGAGAGAGACAGAGAGACACAGGTTCATATGTACCACAGCAGGTGTGTGGTGACCAAGGCATGGACTGTAGGCAAGTGTTGATACTGCAGTCCCATTCCACCTCCCCAAAACAGTGTACCCATTCATTACCACATAGGTAGAGATCTACCTAACAGTGAAGGTGTGATAAGGGAACATGGGACACAGGTGGACAGTAGCCTCCGCTTTGATGAAGACAGTGCCACACTACACCTGTAAACTGTCTGTGTGGTATGTGTCATGACAACAGGTGTGAGCTATGGAAGTCTAGGGTAGAGTTCCCCTCTACTCATCACAATGTCCTGTGTGGTATGTACTTCACATGACAACTACACCAGGTGAACAGGCCACAGACAGACCCCCACAGAGGGTAATACTGGCTGCAAACAGATGCTCTATGCAGACTGACTCACAAATCCACAAGTACACTGTATTGCGTACTGGCCACACAGAGGTGACCTCTGCCGGACATACAGAGGCATCTCACACTCATAGCTGGGTGACAACCACCATGGCAACATATCACAATCCCTCTGGGATACACGCTCTAGGGCTCTAAACCTTGTCAGCTCAGTAAACGGCACATGCTGGAGGGATAGGTTCCCATCACAGAGATATGCCGTACACCAGAATAGACCACATGGCAATAGCAAACAAGGCTCCTCCTTAGCAGTTGTTATAAATACCCCTGATGATTTTGTGGGGGATTGGTAATACACCCCAGGAAACACCTCTGTGGTTTAGGTTGGCAGGGGCAAGTGAAATCAAAGTACATGTGTGTCAAAGGCCAAGGTAGCATATGGCTAGGCTGCCGTAGGCCCTAGGACCAATAACATATTACCTACCTATGACACTATGCACTCACAAATGTACTTAATGTAATAGCCATAGTATAACGCTGAATGTGTGCAAGGTCTGTAAAGGTGTGATAGCTTAGTGTGATGTTGTATCTGACATGGTAGTGCCTATCCTAGCTGTGAGGACAGCAACTGATGTGTAATGTACTGTTAGGCAGACATAGTAGTACGGCAGATGATGTGACATAGTTCTCTGTTGACGAATTTGGTGTCACATTGTAGGCTAAAGCAATACATGTATGCTTAGTGAGTGGTACTGCTGGTGAATCCATCACCAATATGAACTGTAGTACTACCTGAAGCTGTAGGCCTAAACAGCACAGTATGGTGTGTGTTCACATTGCTTGGAAACACTGTCATGTGTGTTTCCTGTAGTCTCCACAGAGGACAGATTGCAGATATAAGGGTGTGTAAGTAGTGGCACACAGTACCGTATGGTACACAGGTAATGCTCATCTGTGTTGGCATACAGTGGTACATTGTATGTTTGCCTGATGTGTGTGTGATTATGCCTGTACAATGGCTGCAAACATATGTGTGTGTTACAGGGTAAATGTGTGCATCCAGCAACATATATAGTCTGTTACAGCAGTATGCTACCTATAGTAACAACTGGACACATCTGTTAGGGAGGGCTATGGCATCAATGACTATGGTGGTTGAGTGGTACTACTGTACCTGTACTATACATCCATTGCAATGGATGACATCTCTGTTCTTGCATCGGTGTTATATACACCCCTGTCTTGAGGTTGTGCAATGTGTCACAAACAGTGTGTCGGGTACTGTTGTATAGTGGTGTGATATATAGAGTCTGCCAGTCAGTGTTAGTTAGTTGTGGCCTGAGAACCAATAAGTGGTATTGATCGTGTACAGCCTCTGACAGACAAAAGGATGGTATCTATGGCAGTAAAGTGATATCTGTGGGTAAAGGTGTAAAGTGTGAGACAGGACACTCTCACACATATTGTTCATATTTTTTTCGTCTAGATGGCCCACCACCGCAACCCAGTGTATACAGCGGATGAGGAAGAGGGAATACTCAACAGCCTATTGCAGAGGTACACAATGCTCTTCTCCAGAAGTAGCCAGCACCAGCAGGAGCGGACTGCACTGTGGCAAGAACTTGTTAGTCGGGTAAATGACATAGGCATGCATAACCGGACATATGAGCAGGTACTCCATCACTGCAGTGATTTAATTAGACAAGTCCAGCGGCATGCATCTGATATCCAAAGACAGCAGCTTGCCACAGGTGGAGGGGAGGCCATTCAGCCCCCCCCTCACCAGAGCGGAGGAGCTGCTCCTAAACGTGGTGGCTCCTGGACAACAGCCATATCAACCACTGACATGTGTTGTAATGGAGGCTGGAGCCACCCAGCACATACAACTGGAGCAATCAGGTAACATGCCCAATCTGTAGACTACAGTTAACTGTATTGTTAGATTATGTGTACGTGAGATTTGTACTGTGTGTTTAGCAGTTCAGCTGCCTAGTGTTGTGCAATATGGATAGTTTGATTAATATCCCTACATCTGTGACTGTTGACTGTTGTTGTACTGCAGTTTACCATACCCACTGTAGCAATGCCACAGTTGTGGCCACTGATGAACCCTCTCATATTCTCATAGGTCCCTCTGGTGTGAAGGCAGGGCAGCCGATCCATGCTGGTGAGTGTGTTATACCTGCAATGTTGGTAATGAAATATGCATGTCATAGGTGAGGTGTAGGCCATGTACACATAACACATCTACGCATAATGCATGCCGTGTATGTTTGCTGTGAGACATTGCACAGCTCAGTAATGTCAGTAGCTGCCTCAATGACATGCAATACACAGAGCATGACACACAGTTGTGGCAACCCTGTACTGCACATTGGATAGGCATAGTTGCAACACTGTACACAACATAACACATGCATCACATGCAGTACACAAAGTCATGCTACATATGGCGTAACCACACACCCGCTGTAAGGTCACACTTCAGTATCCCACATGTCATCCACACACACATGACGTACCTCAGCGTAGTGGCCTATCATGGGGCTGTGCAACACTCTTCAACACATACCACAGTCATGTGAGGCAATGCTCCCTACTGGGCACCTCATACACCCATGTACAAAGTGGCTGTGTAATAGTGAACGTCTCCACGGCACTGCATTTCAGGTACAGCATGCTAGGCAGTGGTCTGTCACACGGTAGTAGCCGTGAGTGACCACAAGATGCATGATGATGATGATGGCACATGGTACTACACCCCATCCGGTTACAGTGACCACAGTACTACACATAGCAGTCTTTGCTGTGCACCTCATTGATCTATGTGTGCAAACATATGCACCTATACACATCATGCATAGCATGTTGTGTGTGTGCTTACATATGCTGGTATACACATTCTGCACATCAGTCACCATCTGTACAAAGAGTCACATATATTTCCTGGAATGCTATTGGGTGTATAGGTCACATGACACACACTGGGTATGTGTGATGTTTAATGTTGCAGTCGTGTAGCATGCCATGTCGTGGCTGGCACTGACATATCTGCAATATGTCCCACACTCACCATAACCACTGTACAATGTCCAAGTAGAGCATTGTGATTCCTTCATGTCTACATGCACCACTCATCCCATGTCTGTTCATTGCATGCATTTGCTACACCTGTGAACACTATTATGTGCTATAGACACAGACACTGTCATCTGACATGGCAATCTATGTGTCACACAGATAACACATGCAGCCATGGTATGTATACCATTGAGTGATGGTGCACATGACATTGCAGAGTAGATAATACTTGCACAGCAATGTTGTGTCCATGTACACACTCTGTTCCAGGGTGTACCCAATCACTGAACAACTACACACATGCATCAAAGCCATGTATAATGTCATTAGATAGGGCTGTCTACACTTGCACTGCATGGTCTTGCACAACACGTATTCTGCATGCTGACATGTGTGGTGACTGTTTGCCTTGTGATACTGTCACCCACCATCACCCACTATTGTGTATGTCTTGGATTGCTGGTGTGTCTGTGTGTCTGTGTGTGTATGTGCTGTGGTGAGCAGTGTATTTCCATGCATGTGTGCATGTGTGCATGCGTTCATGTGTGCATGTGTTTATGTGTTCATGTGTTCATGTGTGCATGTGTGCATATGTTCATGTGTGTATGTGTTCAAGTGTGCATGTGTGCATGTGTGCTAACATCACGTACAGATTGTAAAGTGTGTTTCCTGTCTTCCTTCCACAGGTGCTGAGTTAGGGGTGGCTGAATGCAGCAGGGAACCTGATGTCACTGCCACTAATAGTGGAGATGATGAGACATGTATTGTGGCACAGAAAGGTCTGACAGGGTCTGTCGTTGGTCCACCAATTGACACTACACAGCGGTTAACCACATCTATGCGCACACTCATACTGCCAATACATCCCTCGTCACCAATGGCCTTAGCTGAGGGATAGCATACAGTTGGCATTGACCAGAAGAGTATGGTACCTATGGCACGTGCATCCCCTCACAGCAAGCATAGCTGGATTACTGGGACGGTACCACATAGGCGGATGTCCAGGGGTTCTCGGGGGAGCACCACTGGTCGTATTGCCCCTGGCAGACATGCCCCTAGAGGTATTACAACCTCAAGTATGTTCTGGGCTGTAATGCCGGCACAGGCATGTATGGAACGGTACACCCAACAGGGACTAAGGGTGCAGAGGGCCCATTACACTGCTATCAATGACAGCATCCGTGACCTTGCTGGTTCCATCCGGAATTACACCAAGGTCATTGATAGCCATTGGAGGAGACATTATATGTCCTCCACAATGTGTTAGCCATGAGCCAGGACCATGCGGGACAGATGAGAAGCCGACGCAGATGCATTCCAGCAACAGCATCAGCTGGCAGTTGTCATGGACAGACCATGGATCACAGCCGCTCCTGTAGTGGCAGTACCAGCCCTAGCAATGCTGGGGCTGGCCTGTCCATTGACCGTCCAACTAGACCACGTGCACGTGGTACTGACTGGCCAGTCCCAGCAGGGACATGGGTCCAGTCATCATAACTCTGCCTCTGATGACAGCACCCAGTCAGGGTTGGTACCTGATACTGCCCGTAGCACCCCTGCTAGGCACAGGTACCGTTTCTATGGCCAGAGACAGTGATTTGTACTGCCTTGCAGGTACAGTCTGTGGCTGTCCCACAACCGCCCATATATGGCAGCCACATGGTGGAGTTGTGTGCATGCAGACGCACACACATTTACCATACAACTAGGGGTCACACATACACACACACATTACATCAACATTGGCCCATACAGTACTGTTGTCCCTCACACACACACACACACACACACACACACACACACACACACACACACACACACATGCCGATTGGATGGGTCAGTGTCAGGCTCTGGCATACCTACAACACATCCTGTGCATATGATGACACCTGTGCCACCTTCTGTCATCTGTAACATTGATTCAGGAACAGGCTAACATGGTTCTGATGCACAGGGTGACATTATAGCAGTGTAGCAATAGTAGCAAGTTGACAACAGGAAAGTGTAATGATATCCATGTAGGAATACCTGAGCAGGCAGTATGCATCATGGCTGTGATAGTCATTGTAGCATTGTTTACACCAGTGTTAGTCCTGAGTATGTAATATCCTCCCATGTGCCACTTGGCTGAAGTGTACAGTGTTGCCAGCATGTGTTAGTGAGTGGACAGTACGTGTGTGATGTGTGCATTACAAATTAGTGGGTGTACATCTGTGAACATGGTGTGTGTGCACTGTCTGCATGTACGTGCATAGTGGACACTTGGGATGTGCAACATACCTCGTTCTACACATTGTTAACATCTCATAGTATCTTTCGATGGCCAGTATGCATTCTACCACAGATATGTACTAACATGGGTACACATGTGTGTATGACATGGGTTGGCACTATGCTGTGGGTGATACAGTTGATATCTGTCAATGATCTGCAGTCTGGTAGTATACACCATCTCAACAGCATGACTACAACCAATCATTAGATGATGTCCTGACAAATGACTCACAGTTGTAGGGAACTCAGTAACAGATGGATCCTTCCAGTACTATAAAATAACATTAACCAGTGGTATTGACCACCACACATTCCTGGGACCACAACTGTGTGGCATATAGCCCTCTTAGGTACATGCAACAACACTAGGGATATGTCCATCAACATCTGGAAATGCATGCATTGGCCTACACTGTATTCCCTGGATGGGATGCATATCCTACACAAGGGTATCATACAGACAGATACGTGTTGTCCAATACATGCTGTATAGCAGTAAGCCGTCTATGGCATATTCATCCACATTTACTATACATACTATCCCGACAGTACCACATAGGTGGTAGCCCTCAACATGTATGTTGGGTACCAATGTGTACAGACAGACACATGTTATGTCATCTGTCCCTTGGTATCCACATATCCATAGGTATTATGGGGTCCCTCTGTGTTTCACATAACACATTAGGGGCTTGCATGCATATCCATAGGGCTGGTGTACACCTATAATGACTGTCCATTATTGCCAGTCATTGTTGTGTATGAACATGTCTGACATATACCCCAGCAATTACCCTCACTCACAGTACTCTATAGTATGTGTCATGGGTGTGTGTGGCAGAGATGTCCTTGGCCACGGATCGCTACATTGGCCGGGCTTGACACAGACATACATATGTGACCTATGATTTGTGAAGCAGCGGCACAATCTGTTGAAGGTTACAAATGTATTCATGTTGTATGCAGGCTTCACACCTATGTACTGATTGAGGTCACATGTACACACATTTATTTGACATGCAGATACCCGATGTGTTCAATGCACATACTGTTTGAAACATATGTCATACTGTAGTAAAAGCAACACCCACACTGCATTAACCACCTGTGGCACACACACACACACACACACTTGGCGTTTGCAGGACTTAAACCCCTACCTAACTATGTTATGATACTAGAGAGATATGCATTAACATGGTGCACTATATGCATTACTGGGTGGTTTATCTTCTCCTTGAATATTTGTATGCATTACTGGGTGGTTTATGTTCTCCTTGAATATTTGTAGGTTGCTGACATCATCCGACTTTCCAAAGAGGGATGTACCTCTTTTAATGTGTTTTCCCAGTCTCCAAAAAGGCTACTTCTCTCAAAAGAAAACACACACCCCCACACACACACACACACACACTTGGCATTTGCAGGACTCAAACCCCTACCTAACTATATTATGATAGCAGAGAAATACGCATTAACATGGCAAACTATATGCATTGCTGGGTGGTTTATGTTCTCCTTGAATATTTGTAGGATGCTGACATTATAAGACTTTCCAAAGAGGGATGTACCTCTTTTAATGTGTTCCGAGTCTCCAAAAAGGCTACTTCTCTCAAAGGAAGCCACACACATGCACCCCACACACACTTGGTGTTTGCAGTATTCAAACCCCTACCTAACTATGTTATGATACTAAACAGGTACGTATTAACACAATGTGCTATATGCTTTACTGGGTGATTTCTGTCCTCCTGGTATATTTGTAGGATGATGACATCATCAGACTGGACATGGTAATGTGTGTACACATTGTTTTGTAATACTAGGAATGATCCATGTAGGTTGGCAGGTATCAACAGCTTGTACAGGACCCTGTGAGTCTCACTTTGTGTGATCTATCTGTGGACACATTGACATCCCTTCATATGTCAACACATATCTCTGCACAGATTCTTGATTTTGTGGATACGACATGTGTCTGTGATGTTGATGAAGAGCTGTTTAAAGTCTATGTGGGACATGTGTAGCTCTGTTCCATGATATATGTCCTGGGTGGCTGGCTTGCAGATGGTGTAGCTTGCTTGGGAACCATGATCTGCATATGAACATACCACAGTTGGTATGGTTGTGTGTTTGTCGGTTTCCAATAGCTCTGTTTATCACGTCTGCCATGATACACTCCATAGCCTTGCAGATCAGACTTTCTAGGCTTACTGGACTATACTTCCCATGGTGTGTTGTGCACCCACACATTTGGGGAGTGCCTTATGTTGCTGTAACACATTCGACGGTTGCAGGTCCTGTGGAGTAGGTGAGGTTCAACAGACTGTTCTGGTGCAGGGTCTGTTTGTTCTGTAGTGCATGCATAACACATATTGGGAAACAATGTAATCCAATTGCTGCCATGCTTTTGGCTTTGTGGGGAGCTGCTCAGCCATTCTATACATGATATCTCCTGGTATGATGTCAGGGACTATCGTCTGTGGGAGGTGGGTATGTATACATGGGCCTGTCTGATAGGATGTTGGCAATGTCAGTAAGGTACAGTTGTCCCTGACTCAGCACATATATGTGTGTACATTACTATTTATTACATAGCTGAAGGACATGTCATGATTCTCAGTCTGGACACCTTCTCAGCCACTCTTTACAAAACACCAACAAACCTGAGCACTAATCACGGTTATACACATTTACGTACTTAACACCCTACTGATCCTGTGTGCTCAGGCAACAGAGTATGTCATCATAATACACTGGCATGTCCAGAGGTCAGTTTAATCTGTACTCTCCAGTCCAGCTAGTGAATATTGTGGTTATGACACAATGTCACATCTGCCTCATGTACACAGACAACCCTCTCCTCACATCACACTCACATATATGTGGGAGATGTAACAATACTGACATACAGGACGCTGAGCTCTCTCGACCCATGACTGGCATAGTCTATCAGGTGGTGAGGGTGACCACACACACCACATATCAGTCTCACATACACCGATAGTGACAGCACACAAACCACATTATCACACATACACATATTCAGAGGCTCTACATACACTCTGCCTGAGCAGCAGAGACCTCCACAGCAGACACACATACAATTGCTACCCCACTTAAATGCCCACAGGTCACACAGTTCACAATGTCAGTGTACCACACAGTCACTGCCCTTTGGGCTAAACAACACAACTGATACACTTGTTATAGGTGATACTAAATGTTAAACACACTGTCGTCCCACTCACCAGGCCAAACATGGGAATAGTCACTTTGAGCTGTCTCTCAGGTGCCAGGATCTGCCACATAACACATGCACTCAGGTCACTCCAAAGCAAGTCCAGGACTGGCTCCATCATTGTCCATGCTGGTTTGCACAACCTCAGGCGTTCCTCCCTGGATCACATGACATGAAACACAGAGGAATTCTGTAATCATGTAGCCCAGCCCAGTATTACCCAAGTATGATGTCACAGTATACCAACACACTGATCATGTTTAACAGTTGGCTAGCATATTGGTGTTATTCAAAGGGGATACAGTGTCTGTCACCCTGGGGTGACATCCTCGACATGCCACGTAGCTTCCCTATGGGCAGCTTGCACCTGTCACCCGTGGACTTTTGAATACTGGCTAGGGCACTTGCTGCCACCATAGTGCCTTATTTAAGCAGGGCTCAAAGGACAGAACCACCTCCATAGACATTACAGAGTACACAACACTGAGGGTAATGCAGCTCAACACCAGATGTATTACCCTCAAATTGCGCACACTCAGGAATCTCCTCAGTATGGAGGATAGCAATATCTGTGCAACATGGTTCAGGCTCCCACATGCACACCAGCACTACCAGGTTGTATTTTGTACCATGCTTTCTGACCACATAACTCGGAATGGCCAACACAAATAGGGGCTGTATCCATATACATCACAGATACACATACCTCCGGGTTGGTAGCACAACACAAAGCATCACAGACCATACATATGCACCTAACATTGTGCAAATCGGCCTTTTGGTTTGTTGCCTAGTACAGACCACACTCCCCAACTCAGCAACCCCACTCAGCTTTCCTGGGAACATTGGACAATATGAAGGTCTCCCCAAACACCATTATATTGAGTGACGTCAAATACCCTCACATTAACTGTAGATAGTACTCAGGCCACAACACCCTCGACCAACAGTTGCTACTATTTCTACACTCAGACTGCTGTATCCTTTACATACACATTCTATGGACACCTAGTGGACCGCATGGATCGTTACATCCAAACTAACAACTGGACTCATTCCTGCAATGGTAGTGGACCTGTGTGGTAGACCCCAGCCATTCATACACTTTACAACAAATGGGGAAGCTACTACATGATAGAGCACAACCCCAGACAGGGAAGACATCTGTGATCTGTACTAGCAGACAGCTACAATCACTTGGTAATTATGTCAGGCACACTTCTAATGGACAATTGCACCAGACAGGTCGGACACTCACAAGGCCTTCTTCAGTCGATTCGGGTACCTGGCTGGATACTCACTGATATGCTGTGTGTTACTGCATACTGAATAAACATACCCTGAACCCACTGACATTGCCATCATCCTGGCAAACAGGTTCAGTGCAGATGTGTCCCCCACATACCCCTAAAATGGTACTGTCCATACCAACAGAGTGTAACCTCCCAGACATCATGTGTAAACAGGTGAGTGCTGCCCTCCCCACAGCAGACAACATAGCATCAATGGGACCAGACGGTGTCCCAGCCTGTGTCATACACAGCCTTCATGACAGACATAACACTCACATTATGTCACTGTTTGACATAAGAGTTACTGCAGGATATGTACCCATGGAATGGCATACAGCGATAGTGGTCCCGCTCCACTGAATACTGCCACAACAGACCACAGGCAATATTGGCCTAAAAGGCTAATTAGCCTGTTCTGCAAAGCTATGTGGTGTATTGTAATGGGACTCATGCACATAGACATGGGAAACCTACAGACACTGGGTCCTACACATTACAGCATTGTTGTGGGCAGATCTTGCCTGTTGGACCTGTTCATATTCTTTCCACAGTTACCAGGTCCATCAGTGTTGGGACGGTTGTCCACACAGCCTGCCTGGACCTTGCACAACCCTTCAATACAATTCCCCACCTGAACATTATGCATAGGCTCCCCAGCATGAATATCGACACATATCTGACACGATGGATTGCCACCTGGATCAGGGATAGCACCCACATGCTCAGTGTTGCAGGTGCCATGTCTGACTATACACCAATTGCACATGGCATCCCACAAGGCTCAGTCCTGGGACCTCTCTTGTTCAGTATATATTTGTGTGATGGACAGGCTATCACAGGAGGGTATGGCTGACCCTGTTCGCAGATGACTGCAAACTGGGTGCCATTATCAGCTCTCCTGCTGCCACATGCATACTCATACAGGGTCTCACAGAGATAGGTTGAATGATGCCTAAGCCATGGCCTATGGCTACATGCCATTAGTTGCATAGTCATCCCCTTTGAGGATGACCAAATGCCCAGACATTACCACATAGGTTGTAATCCATTACATACAGTAGTGGTTGTTACAGTTTTGGGGACACAACCTGTTCGTACTCTTGCCTTTGACAATCCTATTGCCATAGTGGTTAGACAGTACGTCTACATAGCCCACCATATCCCACATGGTTTCACATGTTGATCACATGTGGTCTTTGTGCCCCTATACTCTTCACGACCATGCTTGGTTACTATGCCACATTTGGGATGTACCTTACCTGACACCTGCAGCAACTGTAATGGCCACAAATGTTACTCATTGAGCAGATGTAGGGTCTAACACAGATGCCCTGCACAGTTCCAATACAGTAACTCCAGCTATACTCAGTCACTTACCACCTACACAGATGTGTTGTGTGCCTGTAGTTGCAGGCAATATCTGACCCAGAGTTACTGGACATGCTCCACCTCTGGATATCTGACTCCCTTGGAGCTACACACTCCAGGGACATATACCTCAGCACTGATGTTAAAAGGGCATGCTGGGGGGGACAGATTATTATCAGAAAGCCGCCACTTACTTCGGAGTGTAGTCCCGGTTTTGCATAGGCAGAGCCACCCACTGACCACCTACAGGTGATATCTTGACATGTGGATGGGTGATCACATGTTTACCCATGGGATATCTTTTGGGTCCCTGCTAGACAGAGGCACAGTACACTCAACATGAATGGGCTATCTTGTGTGACCTACTATTCAGAGGCACAGTGTTCTGATTAGACTGGGTTGCGGAAGCCAAACACACTCTGGCTATGCTTGTACATGCCCTAAGGCAGATAGCCTTGTATCAACCTCTGAACCTATGATAATTTTCATGATGTACAATGTTTATTGCTGATACTGTTTGCAGGTTTTTATCATCTTTGCTTTCACACATTCTATGAACCGCTTAGGTATCTGCAGAACATATTTGCTTATTGCAGGGTTCCACTATATTATTTACGTGTCTGTTGTCATATCAGTGTGTGCACAGGGCAGATTGCTGGGTAGTGAGAGGTTCCTGGTTTAACACATGCAACTGCCTGCTATGTGTGGCCCAATGCTGTACTCCAACATGGCCTAAGTGTGTGAGCATGCCCAGTTCAGACTGTCAGTGTTCTGTTGCCTGACATTTGTCTCATGTATTCAAGTGTGTGAGCATGCCCAGTGTGACCTTTCAGTATGTTGCTGTTTGAGGTCCACTACATTTGTTGATGTATGTCTACATGTCCAATATTAACATTTGTACTGTGTGTGTTGAAAGTCAGGTTCTATTCTTACTGCAGGACTCACCTTTGTGTCATGACTCGACAGGGATTTTTCTGTGCCTGCAAGGTTTCCATGAAATACTTTGCATAGACTTATCGACATTTCTTCATACAAGATCACCACTAAAAAACTGTCATGGTTTAGTGGTTTAGTACTATGACTATAGTGCACAGTGTCCTGGGTTCAAGGCCCATCACCGCTTATATTTTCATACTGAGCAGACCAGACTGCTTAGGGGCCAGTAGAGCAAATATGAGCATGTTGGCTTTTGTTCAGCTATACCCTACCTAGACCCAGCTTGTCCAACATTGCTCAGTATTAACCATCATTGCTGGACATTGGCCAATATTACTCTACATTGACCACATTTGTGGTAGTTGGTGTGTGCAATTTTGTTTACATATACTTCATGATGGTAAATGCTGTTTAGCACTGTTTTATATTGCTTAACACATGGCAATCATGCCTCAGGTGTTGATGCAGGGCTGCCTATGTCGGATGCACATACTACACTCCCTATACATGTTTGAAACCAGGTAGTGTCAACGTAGGCATCCCTTTTACTATATGTGCGGGTCAGAGAGAGGTACATTTCCAGAGTTCCTACTGAGCCAGTGTATGTGCTATGCGTTGCCTCTTTGCCAAGGCCAAAGCATACTGGGCATGCCTCCTTCTGCCTACTGGGGCAGGCTCAGGTTGTTCCTCCTCCGAGTCACGCTCTGCCTGTGATGGCCTTGGCAATGGTGGCGGGCTGTTTGGCCCAGGCCTATGCTGGTCCTGCTGCAGCTGTTTTTGCAGGATCATATTATGTAGCATAGCACATACCATGACAATTTGGGTACATGTAGTTGGTGAATACTGCAAGGCTCCACCAGATGTGTCCAGGCACCGGAACCGTGACTTGAGCAGCTCAAACACACGCTCGATTACATTTCGTGTTTGTGCGTGTGCCTCATTATGGCATTCCTGTTCAGGTGTGTGTGCATTTCTGATAGGTGTCATCAGCCACGGCTCCAGTGCATAGCCAGCATCCCCCACTAAGTGACCTTGTGGAATGTCCGAATTGGCAAATGTCTGGTACAGCTGTGTCAGATGCCAGATATGGGAATCATGGCAGCTTTCAGGGCAGCCAGCACACACCTTCAGTATTATGCCCTGGGCATCACACATGACCTGGCAGTTGACTTGAGGGGAAGCCCTTGCAGTTGAAGTATACCCTACCCCGCTCACCAGTTGGTGCTTTGATGCATATGTGCGTGCAGTCTATTGCACCCACTACCTCAGGGTATTCCGCTATTTCCTGGAAGAGACGCATATTGCTAGCCAATACCTCATGGGAATTGGGGAACATGATCACTGACATGTGCTGACATGGCATCCAGGAACTGGTGCAGTACCCTGGATGCTGATGCCTGTGATATCCCCATCATATCCCCAGTTGGTTTCTGGAAGGTACCTGTTGCTAATATTCTTAGGCCAACACATACCTTAGTTTCCACTGGGATGGGTTCCCCTCTGTTGGTTCTGTGTGTGAGGGGTGGCCTGCACAGCTCAACAATTTGCTGCAAGAGATCTCTGTCCACTCTATAGCGCTCCACTATCTCCAGCTCATGTAGCCCCTGGTAGGTAACCCTGGGCCTGTACACTCTTCTCCGTCTCCTCACTGTGGGTTGTCCAGCAGCATTTGCATTATCACCACCCTCAGCATGTTGCATATGTCGCCTTATAACAGCAATGGCAGCCCCTAAAACTTTTTGCCTCAGTGAAGCTTTTTCAGTTTTCACTTCTATTATCTTACTGCAGTGTTGCAGTGTCTCTTGAGAGAAACATAATGGACTGCTGTTTGCAGAGTTTTAAGTGCTGGGCTGGGCTAGTGTTCTACCTGGGTAATTGCCTGATTCTGATTGTTTTCACCTGCTAGCTCTGCTAGTACTCCCTGGTAACTTCCACTATTTGGTGTGCTTCCTTTTTACTTTCTGTTTCCTCAGGAGGGGGAGCACTGCGCACACAAGTGCATACACGCGCACAGCAGCTCACATGCATGCACACATGCTTACACGGACTACAACTTGCTTATTCTTGTTAAAATGCGCGCACACACCGGCACAAACACGCTTACAACTGTTTACACAGCCTTACATATGCTTACTCAAGCCTACAGGCGCGCACACATGATAACACGTGCGCACACTGTCTTACTTGGGTTTACTGGCGCGCGCGCATGCACGCTCAGCAAGAAACTTTGGTGTTATCCACGGCATACACCTTCGATTTCTTGACTTTACCTGGCCTACCTATTGACACACCTCTTTCACTATTATGTGAATGTAAGCTAACACATGACACTCTGCTCCAATGAGCTTCACTCCTTTCATACATACCCCCTCGTGATGTCACCTATCTCCTACTCTGTTACTCCCCTTATCCTACTCCTACACTCCACTGACTGTGCTCATTTGCTATGTAAACTTGCGATTCACTATCCTAACTCTCATTTTCATAGGATTGCCTACTAATGCTTAGTTACATCTCTTAGACTGAGCTTACTCCCTTAGCAACCTCTACTCAGTGGCCATGTTGTCTTCAGCCTGCCATTCCCTTGCATTGTAAATTCCTTTTAGCTATAAAATCCACATTTGTGGATCTTAATTATTAATTTTCTGCTTTTTAGGGCGCAGCATGTTTGTGCGGTGCTGCACTACGGTTAAACCCTGGAGATCGGGATAAAAAAAAGTTATTTTATTTTTAATTTGCATCCCTTCCCATTGCCAATGGCCATATTTTTGGCCATTGGCATGCTTCCTCCTGTACATGCATGCTTTATCTCCAGCTGACACGGCTCCATTTTGCTATTTGCAGAACCGTACTCAGTTATCAACTGAGTATGTTTCTGCAAGTAACACTACTCCTACTCGGACAGGTTCGAGTTTCCTGGATCGCAAATTTACCTCATTTGCATAGCTTTCACCTGCAATTGAGGTAATTTGCATATCCAAGCCCTGTCCATGTAGGACTAGTTTAAGGAGCTCTGTTACATGCCCCTACCAACTCTTCTTGGATCGCTCGGCGGACATGTTGACTGCATGGAGTCTTACTCTACTCTTAGACTCTGTGCAAGCCTTCGTGAATCCGGCCCTATATCCATATAAATTAATATAATAAAAATAATAGTTGATATCTATTTACCTGCTGTAGACAGAAGTCAAATATTAATGTAGTTGAGTTTGCCATCATGTATGCTTTAAGATGAAATATTTTAAAACCTTGTATGTAGCATAGTTTTGGAATTATTGATGTAAATGTGAATAAATAATATTTGATGCCTAGAGGCATCAGTAGGAGTTAACTGCAGATGCACCTGGAGGTGTCTCTCTGATATAACCAGTTAAGCTAGCAGGTTATGAGAGTGTCTGGTGCTTTTTTCTTGAGTGTTTTTATTAAAACAAAAATTCTTATAAAACGTGAAATGGGTTACAATATTGATAATAAGAAAAAACTGTGTAAAGGATTAAATTGTCAAACATTAGTGGGTGCATGTATCACAAAGCTGGTACCAGACATTTAAAAAGTTGCCATATATAATAGGTGGGAATAATGACTTCTTAACCATAGTGGTGTCACTTCCCATGTTATTTTAGAAGGTGAATGGTCTCACGTGTATAGGCAAAAAGAAAAAAAAAATATTTGTTTATATTAACAACAAAAGAGTCGAACAATCCAATGGCTCAGGGTTTAAACTTATAAAAACAATTTTATTAAACAAACAGATGTAAGTGCTTTGACAGTTAATCCAACTGCTTCTTCAGATGTTAAAACTCATATAGTATGGACTCCCTTAGAAGGATGCGATTACATCACTTCCATAATTATACTTTTCTAGTTAATTAAATTTTAAAGCAACCTCACCAATGAATGGAGCTGTGGTGAGCTGCACAGACTCTACATTGTGCTCTATAGGGAGACAAGTTGGATAGACCAACTGCTTTGTGCCTCTGCTGTGGTGCACAGTATCCTCAAGATAAGAGAACGCAGATAGACTGCACATCATGGCAGGGCTAGACACTCAACAGTGTAAAATATGGCTCTAGGTAATTCAGTCATATTGACTAATGTCGCCAAATTGGCATGGATATTTGCTAGTGATGAGTGAGTTGAGGACCTGGCCTATGCCAACCTACACCAGAGACCAATGCTAATGGTGAGAGCAGTGTATGTGCTCATATTAGCCAGTGTGTCCTGTGATAAAGTCCAGCAGCCCTGGCCCAATAAGTTTCTGGTTGGCTGCTGTCCATTTCCTACCTTGAGATACATGAGATAGCTCATTTGAGCAAAATGCTTGAAGTAAAACCAATAAACCTCCCAAACATGAACTAAGAACTGCTACATTCAATGTAGGTTCACTAACAGGATTCAACTTGGAAGTAAATGACATGAAGGTATGGAGAAGGCGGGACATCCTATGTATCTAAGAGACAAGATGGAAGAGCAGTGTAGCAAAGACACCTGGCTTGGAATCCAGAGTCTACTACTCAGGGTGAAGACACCGTAGAAATGGTGAATGATGAAAGAGGCTTTATACAGGATATTATCAGAATTACTGACAGGCTCATGGCAAAGACTCCAGCCTAATGATAGGGCACTATCCATAATTGCAGCCTATGCCCACAGCAGGTTTGTGATAGTAAGGGAGAGTACATTCATACAGCAGTTGCAGGACCTACTAGATAAAGCAGGACAACATGAGTTGGTGTTGATAGTGTCTGACTTAAATGTTCATATCAAAAAGAAAGAAAAGGATATGAGGACTGTCTGGGTCCACATGCTATAAAGAAGGAGAAGCCATTCTATACTTCTGTCTGGCAAATGGCTTGATAGTAGCCAAAGCATGGTTCAGAAAGAGAGACAATCACAAGATCACATACAAGACTAGCTAATGTGCAACTTGGGTAGACATTCATCTAGTGAGGAAAAGGAACTGGCATAGAAACAGTGATTGCAAAGTCATCCCCCAGTGAAACAGTCAGCCCATAGCATAAACCACTGGTTGCCACAATAAGATGCAAGCAATGGTTAGAGAAGGCTCTTAGTTCAATAGAGACCTGGCCAAAAACCTGGGAGTAGACTGGACAGAAAGCACAACAGTTCAAGGAATTACTCAGGACTCTTACAACGCAAGAAGAGGAGGTGGAGTTGAAGAAGAATGACAGTGCCTGAAAAGAGCATGTATGAGGACTGCAGAATAGATATGTGTTTAAGCCAGGTATGGAAATAAGGTACATAAGGAAAGCTGGGGTGGAATGCAGACATGTAGGAAGTCAGCAAAAGAAAAAAAGGAGTGCAGGAAAAAGTAAGAGATAGAAAAAAAAACTGACCAGGGTAGGAAGAATTATTGCAAAACCACAAAAAAGCAGCAAAAAGTATCCAAATTACAAAGAAATGGCAAACCAGATTCACTTTTTATTCCAGACTTTAGTGTCACGACCAGTCTTCAAGAAGTATAAAAAATATTCTCCAAACATTCCCCTTAAATACCTCCCAAGCAAGACTAATAATTCAATAATAATTCAATTAAATACAATTATGCAATTAAATAAAACATTTCCAATTAATTTCACAGTTAAGACCATGAGGAACCATAGTACTGTATTTCAAAATAAATAAAGACTCTTTAAATAATAATTGATCTTTTAACCTACCCTCATCACGCAATTTAACAAATATTTTTTCTAAAGCAGTGGCTTGTAGTAATAGTCACTGTTATGGCATTCTATGAAATGAACAGCAACAGCACTTTCAATTTTACATTTTTTGATATCTCTGACATGTTCTTGCAGATGACACTTAAACATTGGGCCGGATTCACGATGGCTTGCACGGAGTCTAAGAGTAGAGTAAGACTCCATGCAGCCATCATGTCCGACGAGTGATCCATTAACAGCCTGTAGGGGAGTGTAAGAGAGCTCCTAAAACGGCTCTTACACGAACAGGGTTTGGATATGCAAATTACCTCACTTGCAGCCGAAAGGCATGCAAATGAGGTAAATTTGCAATCCAGGAAGCACAAACCTGTCCGTGTAGGAGCCGTGTTAGCTGCAGAAATGTTCTCAGTTGACAATTGAGTACCGTTCTGCATATACCACAATGGAGCCTTGTCAGCTCCAAATAAAGGTTGCATATGTTCCAGAAAGCATGCCAATGGCCAAATATGTGGCCACTGGCAACGTACCCACATGCAAAATTAAAATAAAGATGTTTAAATGTAGCACAGCGCCACGCAAATGGGCTGCACTGCAAAAAAACAGAAAAATAAAAATTTAAAACCCACAAACGTGGGTTTTATGAAAACCATCAATTTACAATGTAAGGGAATAGCAGGCTGAAAACAACATGGCCACCGAGTAGGGGTTGCTAAGGGGGGAAGTTCAGTGTAAGACATGTAACTAAGCATTAGTAGGCAATCCTATGTAAATGAGTGTTAGGATACTGAATCGCACTTTTACATAGCAAATGAGCACATTCCCTGGAGTGTAGGAGTAGGATAAGGGGAGTAACAGAGTAGGAGATAGGTGACATCACAGGGGGGGTATGTATGAAAGAAGTGAAGCTCATTGGAGCAGAGTGGCATGCAAAAGCTGTCAGTTAGACATCATGGAAAGAGGTGTGTCAACAGGTAGACAAGGGAAAGTCAAGAAATGCAAGGTGTACACTGTGGATAACACCAAAGTTTCTTGCTGAGCGTGCATGCGCGTGTGCACGCGCTGGGAAGCCCAAGTAAGATGGAGTGCGTGCGTGTAAGCATGAGTAAGCGCGTTTACACCGGAGTAAGCATGTAGAAGCCTGTTTAAAGACTTGTAAGCGCGTGTTTTAACTTGAATAAGCAAGTTGTAGTCCATCTAAGCATGTGTGCGTGCGTGTTAGCTGCTGTGCGCAAGTTTGCCCTTGTATGCACGTTGCTCCCCCCTGAGGAAACAGACAAGAAAAAGGAAGCACAACAAATTGTAGGAAGCTACCAGGGAATACTAGCAGATCTAGCAGGTGAAAACAATCAGAATCTGGCAATTACACAGGCAGAATAGTAGCCCAGCCCAGCACTGAAAACTCTGCAAACAACAGTGTAGTATGTGTCTCTCAAGAGACACTGCAATACTGGAGTAAGCTACTAGAAGTGAAAACTGAAAAAAGCTTCACTCAAACAAAAAATTCTAGGGGCTGCCACAGCTGTTATAAGGTGACATATGCAACATGCTGAGGGTGGTAACAATGCAAATGCTGCCGGACAACCCACAGTGAGGAGAAGGAGAAGAGTGTACAGGCCCAGGGTCACCTACCAGGGATTACATGAGCTGGAGATAGTGGAGTGCTATAGAGTGGACAGAGACCTCCTGCAGCAAATTGTTGAGCTGTGCAGGCCACGCCTCACACACAGAACAAACAGAGGGGAACCCATCCTAGTGGAAACCAAGGTATGTGTTGGCCTAAGAATACTAGCAACAGGTACCTTCCAGAGACCAACTGGTGATATGATGGGGATATCACAGGCATCAGCATCCAGGGTACTGCACCAGTTCCTGGATGCCATGTCAGCACATGTCAGTGATCATGTATATTTCCCCAATTCCCGTGAGGTATTGGCCAGCAATATGCATCTCTTCCAGCAAATAGCGGAATAGCCTGAGGTAGTGGGTGCAATAGACTGCACGCATATATGCATCAAAGCACCAGTCGGTGAGCGGAGTAGGGCCTACATTAACTGCAAGGGCTTCCCCTCCATCAACTGCCAGGTTGTGTGTGATGCCCAGGGCATAATAATGAATGTGTGTGCTGGCTGCCCTGGAAGCTACCATGATTCCCATATCTGGCATCTGACACAGCTGTACCAGACATTTGCCAATGGGGACATTCCACATGGTCACCTATTGGGGGATGCTGGCTATGCACTGGAGCCATGGCTGATGACACCCATCAGAAACGCACACACACCTGAACAGGAATGCCATAACGAGGCACACGCACAAACACGTAATGTAATAGAGTGTGTGTTTGGGCTGCTCAAGTCATGGTTCCGGTGCCTGGACACATCTGGTGGAGCCTTGCAGTACTCACCAACTACATGTACCCAAATTGTCATGGTATGTGCTATGCTACATAATATGATTCTGTGAAAACAGCTGCAGCAGGACCAGCATAGGCCCGGCCCAAACAGCCCCCACCATTGCCAAGGCCATCACAGGCAGAGCGTGACTCAGAGGAGGAATAACCTGAGCCTGTCCCAGTAGGCAGAAGGAGGCATGCCCAGTATGCCTTGGCCTTGGCAAAGAGGCAACGCATAGCACATACACTGGCTCAGTAGGAACCCTGGAAATGATACCTCTCTCTGACTCACACATATAGTAAAAGGGATGCCTAAGTTGACACAACCTGCTTTCAAACATGTACAGGGAGTGTAGTATGTGCATCCAAACATAGGCAGCCCTGCAACACCACCTGGGGCATGATTGTCATGTGTTAAGCAATGTAACACCATGTAGTATATGCAAACTTGATGACCCATGAGTAACATCCTACCCTCACCAAGCATGATGCCACAATTCGAAGACAAGATGATCAATTACAACAATTGACTTAAGTATTGTTGTTAGTCAAAGGGGGTCCAATGTCTGTCAGCCCGGGATGACATGCTGAGCAAGACATGATGCTCCGCTAGGGATGGCTTGCACCTATCACCCCTGGCCTTTTGGATACTGGCAAAGGCTGTTGTCACCCCCATAGTGCCTTGAATAGGTAAGGCTCAAAACACAAGCCCACCTCCATAGGTATCACAAGGGATATGAAACTAGAAGTAATGCTACCCAATGCCAGAAGTATAAACTGCAAGATGCATGCAGTCCAAACTCTCCTCAGCATGGATAATGTTGATATCTGTGCAGTAACATAAACCTGGTTCAAGGCTCCCAAGAGCACCCTAGCACTACCAGGTTACACCTCATACCATGCTTTACAGTCCCAAAACATGGAATAAACTACAAAAGGAGGGTGAGTATCAATAATTGTCATGGATACCCACACCCCCAGGTTGGTGCCACAGCATGAAGCAGCACAGACTATCCACGTGCAAGTAACAGTGGCTAAAACTGCCTCCCAGTTCGTAGCCTGCTACAGACCACCCTCCTAAATCCAGGAACCCCACTTGGCCTACTTGAGAACACATGAAAATATGAAGGTCTCTCCAAACAACATTATATTGGGCGACTGCAACTACTACCCAAACATAGACTGGGAGCATTATTCTAGCTCCAACACCCTAGGACAAAGGTTCATAGACTTCATAAACCGAAATGTTATGGAACAACTTGTCACCACTCCCACAAGAGGGGTAAACATACTGGACCTGATAATCATCAACATGGGGACTCTATGGCCAAGACGAGAAGTGTATCTCTCACTGGTAAGATCAGACCATAGACTAATCTCACTGGATATTCACATCCTGATCCCAGTCCCTGGCCAGAAAACCACAGTGAAAAACATCTGTAAAGCAAATTATGCACTCCTCCAAAATGAGGTGGAATCCATTAAAGCCCTTGTGCCTGTGGAAAATATGGCCCAGACCTCAGAACCTTTTATGAATGCATTCTATGAACACCTTCAGGAATGGATGGATTATGCAATCCCAAATAAAACCAAGACCCAATCATCCAAAGGCAGGCATCCTGTCTGGTGGACCCCAGCCATTAACAAACCATGCAAGAGAAGGAGGAAGCTGCTACATGATAGAGCAAAACCCAAAAAGGGAAGGCATCACTGATCAGTATTATGACAAAAAACTATGGCCACACATAAAATCCTCTAAGGCCAGCTATGAGATAAAAATTGTACAGGACACTAAGGATAATCACAAGGCTTTCTTTACTGATGGTAGGAACCTGTGTGGGAATTCCCAGATATGCTCAGAATTAGTCCAAAATGACAAACAATACACCAAACCCACAGACATTGCCAACATCCGACCTGACAGCTTCAGTGCAAACTTCTCCCTCCCCCACCAAAAGGTCAAATATCTATCCCAGCAGAGTGCTGGCCCCCTGACATTGCAGGTGCTCAGGTAACAGCCAGCATCCCTAAAGCAAAACACACAGCATCAATGGGACCAGATGGTGTCCCGGGCTGCATCCAACATGAAGTCCAAGAAGAATTGAACACCAAATAAAACTGCTCAGGAATGGATGGATTATGCAATCCCAAATAAAACCAAGAACCAGTCCTCCAAAGGCAGGCATCCTATCTGGTGGACCCCAGCCATTAACAATCCATGCAAGAGAAGGAGGAAGCTACTACATAATAGAGCAAAACCCAAAAAGGGAAGGCATCACTGATCAGTATTATGACAAAAAACAATGGCCACACATAAAATCCTCTAAGGCCAGCTACGAGATAAAAATTGTACAGGACACTAAGGATAATCACAAGGCTTTCCTTACTGATAGTAGGAACCTGGGTGGGAATTCCCAGATATGCTCAGAATTAGTACAAAATGACAAACAATACACCAAACCCACAGACATTGCCAACATCCGACCTGACAGGTTCAGTGCAAACTTCTCCCTCCCCCACCAAAAGGCCAAATATCTATCCCAGCAGAGTGCTGGCCCCCTGACATTGCAGGTGCTCAGGTAACAGCCAGTGTCCCTAAAGCAAAACACACAGCATCAATGGGACCAGATGGTGTCCCGGGCTGCATCCAACATGAAGTCCAAGAAGAATTGAGCACCAAATAAAACTACTGCTCAGTCTCAGCCTTACCACAGGATATGTACCCAAACAGCAGTGTACAGCAACAGTAGTCCCTCTCCACAAAGGTGGTGCCTGAATGGATCAAGCAAACTATCACCCCAGAATCCTGACTAGCATGGTCTGCAAAGCTATGGAAAGGATCATCATGGACCTCAGAAATAAAGATATTGGGGACCTACAGACACTGGACCCTACCCAGTGTGGCTTTCTTAAGTTCAGAGCCTGCCCCTTAAACCTGGTTGAGTCATTTGAAACAGTCACCAAGGCCATTGATGAGGGGAAGGTGGTCCACACAGCCTACCTGGACCTTGCAAAAGCCTTCCATACAATACCCCACTTGGTCATTATAAATAAGCTCACCAGCTTAAATATAAACCCCTATGTCACTAGATGGGTTGCAAACCAGCTCAAGGACAGAACTGACATGGTCAGAAATGCTGGAGCCATGTCAGAGTCCAAACCAGCTACAACTGGCATCCCACAAGGCTCGGTCCTGGGACCCCCCCCCTTGTTTGGTATATATTTCTCGGAGGTACAGGTCAACATGGAAGGACTGTGTCTGAACAAGTTTGCAGATTACTACAAACTGGGCGCCATATCTGACCCTCTAGCTGACACAAGCATCCTATAAAAGGGCCTCATAGAAACAGACAACTGGTGCCACAGCCATGTCATCAAGCTAAACACAAAAAAGTGTATAGTCATCCCCTTTGGAAAAACAGTAAGTGCCCACCAATTACCACATAGGGGGTAACACATTAAGTACAGAAGAAGTAATAAGAGACCTGGGGACACAAGTTGATAGCAATCTCGCATTTGACAACCATGTGGCCGTAGTGGTTATAAAAACATTTCATATACCCACCTAATCATGAAGATATTCACATTTAGATCAGGGAGGTCATCGTGCCTCTTCAGTCATCCTTCATTAGGCTCACAATTGAGTACAATGTCCCTTGTGGAATGTACCTTAGCAGACACCTCCTGCAACTGGAAAGACCCCAAATCTGCCTGATTAAACAAGCTGCAGCTCCACACAGTGGCATACTGCCTGCCCAGAGGCGATCTGTGCCTGATGTATAAAGCCATGTCCAACCTGGAATCAATGCACATGCTGCACCTTGTAAAATCTGAATCCCATTGAGCTATGCACATGAGAGTCCTGAACCTCAGCACTGAAATAATTAGGACATGCTGTAGTGACTGATCCATAACCCAGAAGCTCCCTCCACTCTTGAGTAAATTCACAGTCCAGGTTAGCCAGAGAGTCCCTCATTGACTCTCTTCAAGAGGAATCTTGATGAGTGGATGGCAGATTGTAGGTTTACCCTGGGTATCACTTTTATGTCACAGTTAGACAGAGGTACAGTATACTAACCTTGAAAAATGTCATGGCAAACTCCAGTTAAAATGTGTGTTGAAGGACAAACACACTCTGACTAGGATTAGAAATGCCCTAGGGCACATAGTCTAGTGTTTGTCAATGTCCACCCAAGTTGCAGAATACACTAGTAATGTTGGACAAGTCTGGTTTAAGTAGGCCATAGCTGAACAAAATGCAACATGGTCATACCTTAGTCTGGTGTGCTCAGTATGAATATTTAAAGCAGTGACGGGACTCAAATCCAGGATACTGTGCACTAGAATGAAAGGATTAACCACTACACTATGACAATATTACAGTGTTTGGTCAGTTTGAAAGAATGTTGACAAGTGTATGCAAACTGTCCCATGGAAACCCTGCAGGCACAGCATAATCCCTGTTGGGTTCAGACACAAAGCACTTGGGCAGTAAGAACACAACATAACTTCCAACACACACACTATAAATGTCAAATATTGTTCAAGTTCACACACAACCACAAATGTAGTGGACCTCAGATCTCAACATATCTCAACATATGGAAAGGTCACACTGGGCATGCTCACACACTTTGATAAATGAGACATATGTCAGGCAACAAACCATGGAAAGCCTGAACTGGGCATGCTCACACACTTAGACCACGTCTCAGTATAGCAGTCGGCCACACATATCTGGCATTTGTGTGTGTTAAGCCAGGAACCTCCCACAATACAGCAATCTGCCCAGTGCACACAGTTAAATGACAACAGAGACATAAGTAATATACTGGAACCCTGCCATGATCAAACATCTTCCACAGATACACAAGTTGTTCATAGAAACAGGGAAAGCTATGGCAATAAAGACCTGCAAACAGTTTATCATCAACAAATATTGTGCATCCCAAACATCGATACTAGGCTGTTTTCCCTAGGGAATACATAAGCCTAGCCAGAGTGTATTTGGCATCTGCCTCTCCAGTACAGTAGCCTACTGTGCCTCTGTAAAGTAGGTCACAGAAGGCACCATTTAAGGCTAGTTTGCTGTGCCTCCATCAAGCAGGGACACAGTGAAGATCCCAGGGGTTGAATTTGCAATGTCTCATCCATGTGGCTGGAGTTTGCTGGAAGAGGGTTGGCGAGGTGCTATGTCTAACATTAATTGGGATTCAATTCCAGACTGAGGGGAGCCTTATCTGTAGTGTCTGGGCAATTTCACTGTCAAAACTTGCAAGTGATGATTTTGAGGGATTGAAGTGTCCTGCCAATACTGGTCAGAGATGTCCTCCCTCTGTGGGATATTGCTCTGTTATGTATTAGCTCCCTCCTTCTGTTGTACAGCTTATATATGGCTGGTGTCAACCAGACAGGTCTCCTGTTGTGGAGGAGTCTTGGTTTTATTTGGGATAGCATGATCAATGAAAACCTGCAGGTCCTCATAGAATGCATTTGTAAAGGATTCTGCAGATTGGGCTGTATAATCCTCCAGCACAGGGCCTTTGAAGTATTCCACCCCAGTCTTCACAAGTGCAAAGTCTGCTTTTGAGAAATACTTTGTTAGCAGTGATTTCCTTGCCTGGGGGTGGGGATGGGATATGGACGTCCAGGGAAAGTTGGTTATGGTCATATCTTAACAATCGTGGTCTACCTCTGGTGTGGAACATAGAGTCCCCATGTTGGTGATGATCAGGTCCAATATGTATTCCCCCTTGTGGCTGTGGTGACTGGTTCTGCCATAGCACATGGATTCACAAATTGTAGTGGCTGTAGGGTGATGTTGTTGAGGCCTGAGTAGTTCCCCCAGTCAATATTCCTGTACCTGAAGTTAACCACTGTAATGGCATATGTGAACACCTTCATATCCTACACTGTTCCCAGGGAAGCCAAGTGTGGTTCCTGGATATGGGTGGTGGGTGGTCTGAACTACACACCAAACCAAAAGGCAGTTTTGCACAATGGTAGTTATATATGTATGGCCTGTTATGCTTAGTGCAGTGGTAACAACCCAGAGGTGTGTGTATCTGTGATGTATATGGATACACTCCTTGGTTGTGCTGTGTGTTACAAGTCCTGTGTTCACGAAGCATGGTATAAAACATAACCAGGCAGTGCTGATGTGCATATGTGACCCTGAACTAGGCATCTGTTAATGCATATATATATTGTTATCCCCCATACTGAGGGATAGTAATAGATGTACATACCTCTTTGTAAAAACTGATGTCAGCACCCTATAAATACTGCAGGAGAAAAAAAGCCACCTAGTAATGAGAATCGCGTGCTGCGTTAATTTGTTTCTTTCAAGTGTCATAACATAGTTAGGTAGGGGTTTGAATCCTGAAAATGCTCAGTGTGTGTGTGTTGAGGGGGGGCAGGGGGTGTGCATGTGTGCAATACTCTTTGAAAGAAATGTCCCTTTTGACAACTGGAATAACACACTACATGATGTACATTCCTCTTTGTAAAGACTGATGATGTCAGCACCCTATAAGTAAAGCAGGAGAAGAAAGACCACCCAGTAATGCGAATAGCGCCCTGCGCTAATGCATCTTTCTCAAGTGTCATAATATAGTCAGGTAGGGGTTTGAGTCCTGCAAATACTCAGTGTATATTGGGGGGCAGGGGGTGTGCAATTCTTTTTGAAAGAAATGTCCCTTTTGACAACTAGAATAACACACTACATGATGTACATTCCTCTTTGTAAAGACTGATGATGTCAGCACCCTATAAGTAAAGCAGGAGAAAGGAAACCACCCAGTAATGCGAATAGCATGTTGCGCTAATGCATCTCTCTCAAGTGTCATAACCTAGCTAGGTAGGGGTTTGAATCCTACAAAAGCCATGTGTGTGCTTGTCACACAGTTTGTCAATGTGTGGTGGGTTTTGCTTTTATTATTGTATGACATATAATTATAACAGTAATTGCAATGCACACATCAGGTATGTGTGTGCCACATACAGATATGTACCTGTGACCTGCAATAGTTCCTATGTGTGAAGCCTGCCTCATATGAATACAGTTGTTACCTTTGCCAGCATGTGCTGCAGATTCCCAGACCGTATGCCATACATGTATGTTGATGACAATGCAGGCTACTGCAGTGAAGTGTGTCCTAGGCCAACTGGGTGACACACAGTCATGAAAGCTGTGATATATTAATGTGGGTGAGGGTTCATGTCTGGAGTATATGTCACACATGTTATAACACAGCAAAGTCTGTGAGTAATGGACAACCAGTGTAGGTGTATGGCAACTGTTGCTGATATGCATAAAGACACCTGCTTCCTTAGGCGATACACCAAGGGATTGCACAATACCTTTGGAAATGTGAATATTACAGGATAGACAAAAAAACACTTGTCCATATGTACACACCATTACCCGTTCTACATGTTGGGTGCTGCCACCTACATGGTACTATTGGAATACTATGTTAAGTACATGCTGATGACAAAGTTACAGTTGTGTTACAGTAATAGAGCATGGCTTGGACAACAGGTATCTGTCTGTATGATACCCTTGTGGTGGTCATGTGTGTCATGTGCAGAATGCATTGTAGGCCACTGTATGCATTTCCAGTCGTGGATGAACATATCCCTAGTATGTTGGCATGTACGTGAGACTGCTATAAGGCAAACAGTATTCTTCCCAGGGATGTGTGGGGCTCAGTAAGAATGGCTACATGGTATAGTATAGTACTGCAGGGATATCACTGACACTGGGTTTCCTACATCTGTGTATCAGTTGAGGATACATCATGTCATAGGTTAATAGGTTCATACTAGGCTATCTGCCCTAGGGCAGTTATAAGACTAGCCAGACTGTGTTTGGCTTTCGCCACCCATTTTAAATGAATTTTGCTATGGCCTTTTTCCAGGTTAGTACACTCTGCCTCTGTGTAACAGTGACACAGAAGTGAGACATTTGTGCTGAACCTGTCAGCAATGATGTTGGCAATGTATGTGGCTTACGCATATTCTTTGTCATTTAGGACTACTTCTGAGCATATCTGGGAATTCCCACTCAGATTCCTAACATAACTAAAGAAAGCCTTGTGATTATCCTTAGTGTCTTGTGCAATTATTCCCTTGAAGCTGGCCTTAGATGATTTTATGAGTGCCCATATTTTGTTCCAAATACTGATCAGAGATGCCTTCCCTTTGTGGGATATTGCTCGATCATGTAGTAGCTACCTCCTTCTATTGTTTTCTGTTATGTGGCTGGGGTCCACCAGAAAGGATGATTGTCTTTGGAGGATTGGGTCTTGGTTATATTTGGAATTGCATGATCTGTGCATTCCTGAAGGTGTTCATAGAATACGTTTATAAAGGATTCAGCAGTGTGGGCTGTATTTTCCACAGGCCCGAGGGCTTTGAAGGATTCCACCTCTGTCTCGGTTTTGAGGTGTGTGGAATATGCTTTAGACAACTTTTTCACTGTGGCTTTCTGGGCAGGGGCTGGGGTTGGTATGTGAATATACAGTGAGATTACTCTATGGTCTGATCTTACCAGTGAGGGATACACTTCTGGTCTGGAGCATAGAGTCCCCATGTTGGTGATGATCAGGTGCAGTATGTTTTCCCCTCTTGTGGGAGTGGTAACAAGTTGTTCCATAGCATTTGAGTTTATGAATTCTAGGAACCTTTGGCCTAGGGTGTTGGAGCTACAGTAATGCTCCCAGTCTATGTGTGGGTAGATGAAGTTGCCCAATATAATGTTGTTTGGAGAGACCTTCATATATTCATGTGTTCTTAAGCAGGCCAGGTGGGGTTCCTGGGTTTAGGAGGGTGGTCTGTAGCAGGCTATGAACTGGAAGGCAGTTTTACACACTGTTAGTTGCATGTGGATAGTCTGTGATGCTTCATGCTGTGACACCAACCTGGGGGTGTGGGTATCCCTGACAATTATTGATACTCACCCCCTTTCATAGTTAGTTCCATGTTTTGGGGCTGTAAAGCATGGTATGAGGTGTAACCTGGTAGTGCTAGGGTGCTCTTGGGAGCCTTGAACCAGGTTTCTGTTACTGCACAGATATCAACATTCTCCATGCTGAGGAGAGTTTGGACTGCATGCGTCTTGAGGTTTAGATGTCTGGCAGTGAGTATCATTACTTCTAGTTTCTTATCCCTTGTGATACCTATGTAGGTGGGTATGTGTTTTGAGCCTTACCACCAGAATGCAAACCATTGACATTGGTAAACCGTATGACCCACAGCATACTGTCAAACCATGTCATACATACATGTGACCCCAGGTGAGACATATGTGTAGTACAACACAAAGTGGCCACCAATATGAACTACAATGTATGACTACTGTGTCACATGGTGCATGTCACCCTTGCCATGTGTGTACTATGCATCTACATGCAAAGAAAGCAACTCCACCTTGTTCACAAATGTACACCTGCAACTGTGTGCTGCAAACATCACACATGTACTGTCCAGTCCACAACACATGCAGGCACAGGTACACACAACTGCCATGTGGCACATGTGCAGACATTACACTTTTGGAATTAACACTGGTGTATAAAAAACTACAATGACAACCATAGTGTTAATGCATCAGGCATGCTGGGATATACCCACAATGATATCATTACACTGTACTGTTAACAACATGATAATATTACTACAGTGCTATGTAGTCACCCTGTGCATCAGCACCATGCTATCCTGTTCCTGCATCAATGTTACAGATTGCAGGAGGTGGCACAGTTTCATCATATGCACAGGGTGTGTACTTGGTTTGCCAGAGTCTGCCATTGACACATCCAATCGACATGTATGTGTGTGTGTGTTAGTGAGGGACAACAGTACAACATGGGGCAATGTTGATGCAGTGTGTGTGTGTGTGTGTATGTGTTAGCCCTAGGTGTTAGCATTATGCATGTGTGTATGCATGCACACAGTTCCACCTCATGGCTGCCATATATGGGTGTTTGTGGACAGCCACAGACTGTACCTGCCAGGTCATACAGATCACTGTCTCTCACCACAGACACGGTACCTGTGCCTGGCAGGGGTGCTACGGACAGTATCAGGTACTAAGCCAGACTGGGTACTGTCATCAGAAGCAGTGGGTTGCTGACTGGACACATGTCCCTGCTGGGACTGTCCAGAGCCATGTGCACATGGTCTTCTAGGACGGTCTGATGACAGCACAGACCCAGCATTGCTGGGGCTGGTACTGGCACTGTGGGTGCGGGTTTGTTGTCGTCCGCGATGACTGCCAGCTGCTGATGTTGCTGGCATACATCCACGTCGATGCCTCAACCATCCTGCATTGCCCTAGCTCATGGACATGAAGTTGTGGAACAGATCTAATGTGTCCCCCCAATGTCTATCAATGACCTCGCCGACAGTATGGATAGCAGCCGCAATGTCACGCATAGTGTCATTCATAGCAGTGCGATGTGCTCTAAGCTCCCTCAGACCCTGTCTGGTGTACCGTTCCATACGTGCCTGTGCCTGCATTACAGCCTGGAACATAGCTGAGGTTGAAAGACCTCTGTGGGCACATCTGACAGGGGCAGTACGACCACGGATGCTCCCACGAGAACCCCTGGACATCTGCCTGTGTGGTACCATGTCAGGACTCTGGCCATGGCTGCTGTGAGGGGATGCATGTGCCACTGATACCACATTACCCTGGTCAATGCCCACTGTATGCTGTCCCTCGGCTAAGGACATTGGTGACAATGGATGTATCAGCAGGATGACTGTGCGCATTGATGGGGTTGACTGCTGTGTACTGTCGATTGGCTGACCAACAACAGATCCTGTCACACCACCCTGTGCCACTACACATGTATCATCATTATCATTATTACCAGCAGTGGCTTCAGGTTCCTTGCTGCACGCCAACAGAGCAACACCAGTACCTGTGAGAGGAAGCCAGGAAACACAGTTTACAATGTGTACACAATGTTACCACACATGCACACGGGCACACATGCACACATGCACAAAGGCACACATGCACACATGCACACATGCACACGGGCACACATGCACACATGCACATGAGCACACGGACACACATGCACAAAGGCACACATGCACACATGCACACTCCTCAGTACAGCAGATACAAACACACACACACCTGCAGTCCAACACATACACAATACTGTTTGAGGGTATAATTAGTATTAATATTATTATTACTATTAATAGTATTGTTATTACACACTCACCAGCATGGATTGGCTGCACTGCTGTTACTCCAGAGGGACCTGCACAAATAAGAGAGTTATTGTCAGTGGCTACAACTGTGCCATTGATACTGTGAGTATGCTACAGTACAGTAGTACAACAGTTGGCTTTCACAGGTGTAGTGATGATATTCAGAATATCAATCTTGCACAAGAATAGGCAGGATAACAGCTACACACACAGTACACATCTCACACATGCATAAACTACCAGTGCAGAGAACAGTCAACTACAGATATGGCATGTTACCTGCACACTCCATGTCCACATGCTGGGTGGCTCCGGCCTCCATCATGACACATGTCTGTGGATGATGTTGTTGTTGTTGGCCTGGAGCCACAACACTTAGGAGTAGCTCCTCCATTCTGGTGAAGGGGGGGTGGATAGGTACCCCACCACCTGTGGCAAGCTGTTGTCTGTTGATATCAGATGCACGCTGATGGACATTTCTAATTAAATCACTGCAGTGATGGCGTACCTGCTCATATGTCCGGTTATGCATGCCTATGTCATTTACCCGACGGACAAGGTCTTGCCACAGTGCAGCCCTCTCCTGCTGGTTCTGGCTGGTCCTGGAAAACAGTGTATTGAAATCCCGCACTAGGCTCTGGTGTATCTCCTCATCCTCTGCAGCTGAATAACACGGGTTGCAGTGATGCGCCATCGCCCTGGAAGGAAAAGATAAATATGTGAGCAAGTCATATGGCACATGTAATACTCTACTGTACTGATATCACTGAACTGCCATATATAGTATCTGTCTGTCTATCAGGGGATAGACGTACATTACCACATATCAGTGCTCAGTCTACAACTGTGTGACAGTCCCTGCCACACTCCATACAACAAACTAGTATACACCAAAAACTTGGCACACTGTTTGAGGTACACTGCACAAGTTCACACTGGGGGTATGTATCAAGCTACTGGATGGAGAATATTGTCATCCCATGCAAGGCATGCAATGCACATATACAGTTTCACTGGTAATCCACCCTAGTCTTTGCTGCCATACCCCTACCTACACTGCAGTCGTACACAGGGAACTACTACACAACATATGGCAATCTAGTATGTTAGTATCCCAATAACTGACACATCTTTCTCTGGCCTTACACCAAGGACACGGACTACCATGACAGACACAAAGTCACGCTGAGCAATCACACCATTACAGACTTTGCACACAGTCAGTGTCACACTCATTCCACCTCACATAGTTGGTATTGCACTGAGTACATGTGTGTGTGCATTGTGTCATAGGAAGGTACTATGCTATTGGCCCTGGGCCTACGACAGCATAGCCGTATGCTACCCTGCCCCTTGGGACACATGTAATGTGATTGTACTTGCTCCTGTCAAACAGTTACACAGAGGTGACTCACACAGCATATTACCTATCTCCATAACATTCATCAGGGATATGTCTGACATCTACTACTGAGGAGCCTTGTTTGTTAATGCTGGGTGGTTTAGTCCAGGGAATGGCATATTTGTGGATATCAAAGGGGAGGCTATTGTACACTTGTTTCCCATGTTCGCTTCTGACACCTCCAGTAGTAGGCAGGCAACCACCTATGTGGTAGTTAGTGGTTAAAGTGTTTTGGAATGGGGTATGGTACTCCTGTATCCACACTGGTGTTCAGTCCATGCCTTGGTCACCAGGCAGCTGTTGCAATTCATCTCTGCCCCCATGTCCCTCTCTCACTCTCTCTCTCTATATATATATATATATATATATATATATATATATAGATAGATAGATGTATTCATATACATTCATATCTATCTGTATATGTGTATGTATCTATATATATCTATATATGTATGTGTCTATTACATCTACATGTATATACATATTCTATCTATCTATATATGTCTATCTATCTATACATACCTCTCTCTCTCTCTCTATATATATATATATATATATATATATATATATATATATATATATATATATATATATATATATATATATAGATATATATATCCCCATTGGGATGGTGGCCTAATGGTTAAGGTGGCGCTTGCCTTACAAACACAAGGTGCAGGGTTTGAGTCTCACAAGGGATAACTGGCTAGGCTTAAAATGGCTCGCAAGGGCAGTTAGCTTAGTACTAACCTATGAACATATATATATATATATATATATATATATATATATATATATATATATATATATATACACACACACACATACTTATAAACATCCATTGCTGTACAACTACATGCACATCTTGGCACATAGAAAGCCCACCTTTCATGGTGGGGATGTCACTTTTGTAACAGTTGTGAGATATACCATTCTGTAATGATATTGCACAGTGTTGTGCAGAATGCATTATGCTGTCCTCAGGCCGTATAGCTGTAGCAGAGCTCACTGGCTCAGTCCCACAGAAGTTCACCACCACATGACATATACCTGCACTGCAAGACTTTTTTCAATGCCACACACTACAACCTACATTGATATGTGGAAATAGCAACCTTCAACTACATATGTATGTCCAGCCTTCACTAATGGTTGCAGTATGTCCCTTGCCCTATGTACATCTTCATATACATATAGATACAGACTGCTGACACATATGGAGGGTTCACAGTATGTAGATTATTAGATTATGTAGTTTACATTACCTTTGTCTCTAACAGCTTTTTAAGTTTGGCTGGCTGGCTGGCTGGATGCCTGGCTGCCTGGTTGGCTGGCTGGCAGGCTGCCTGGATGGCTGGCTGGCTTGCTTGCTTGCTGCCTTGCCTTTTTTGGGGGGTATCTGTCTCTGTCTGTCTGTCTGTCTGTCTGTCTGTCTGTCTGCCTGCCTGTCTGTCTGTCTGTCTCTCTCTCTCTCTCTCTCTCTCTCCCTCCCTCCAGTCGCTGCAATGAAAGTATTGCATGTGTGGACTGGCAGTACAGGCTGCTTTTGTAGGTATCTGCACATGTGCATGTGATGGCCTCTGCACCAATTGGTGGCTAGCAGCATTTACTAATTGCATGCAGCCTGCTGTGTGGTAATTGCAGTTTTCACTGTGATTTCAGGACACTGCTATAAAATGTTAGGTTAGGTAGGTGTAGGCCTTTCAGTTTTGCAAGGTGGGGACCATGCTGGTTTGCTGTGGACACTGTTGTGTCAGTCTGAACGTTGGTATGTCTCTCATATCTAAGGCTGTATTGTAGCCACTGAAATGCATGTTGTACTGAAACTTGACTGTTGCTTCTTCCAGTTCATTCTTCTCAGTGTGTATGTTAACTCACACCTGCTAATACTAACACTGTTTACATGGGAGTATGTACTTTCCTGTGGGACTTGTGGATTAACTGGTATACAACTGTAGCTCTTGCAATGTGTTGCTATGGCTTCCCTATTTTCCCTTTACATTCACTCCTTGAAGGCCTGATATTTCTCTTTACTGGAATGTGTTGCTATGGCTTTCCTATTTTCCATTTACATTCACTCCTTGTAATGCATGTTATATTTCTTTCAGCAGTAAATTCATACATGTTTGCTGTGGTTTGGTGGCACTGCATGCAGTCTGGTGAGGCCAAGGTCTGGGGTTTGACACTTACAAGGGTAACTTATTTTGCTGCTGAGTAGTAGTAGGGTCTTGTATTTTGTACTAATATTTATGAATATCAGGCACATGCAGTGCTTGTAAACTGCTATACTGTCCTTAGTTTGTTAGATGGCTACATCCTTTGATATTTCTGTGTTGTACTCCTGCATGATGGTGTGCTTGTGGAAGTAATTCTACAGCTATTTGTAGAGTGTGTAACAGCAGACAGGCTGATATGCTGATGTGTTTCTGACACTTGCAGGCCTCAGATACTCTCAGGTATATATTTGAGCAGCCTCAGGGAAAGGTATGTATTAGTAGAATACACCCGTGATATATTTCAGATATTCTGCAGTTGTGACTGTGGGGACAGTGTGTGTTTTGAACATATGTATTACTACACCATTTCTGACATGCAAGTAGTGTCTACTTTAACTTATTGATGGTGAACATTACGTGGGATTCCCCACCTTTCTGCTTACTGTTAGTACATTTCACAGGGAGTCAGTGGGGCACAGGTAACATTTTTTGACAAATCAAGGACATCCCTGTAAATCAGTCTCAGTTGGGATGACTGGCCTCATACCTATTCAAATATGGTGGTATTTATCCTGCTCTGATACCGTGTGTGGTTTGTAAGGTGCTACTGTAACATTATTACCTATTAGCATGGCTGTTTCTCTTATCACACTCATGTAATGCAATTCCACAAGAATTGCCACTAAACATACAGGGAACAAGCTTTGTGTAATGGCCTTCCTATATTCTCTTTACATTCACTCCTTGTATTTCATGATATATTTCTTTCAGCACCATGTTCTTGTATATTTGATGTGGCTCAGTGGTAATTCATGCAGACTAGTGTTTCCAAGGTCTGGGGTTCGAGACTGACAGGCGTATTTTATTTTGCTTATGAGCAGACTACTGGCCTTGTCATACAGAGTGACTAAGGCACTTTTAAGCAGTTGTAAGCGGGTTTGCACTGGTTTGCGCGATGCTCATGCATGCGCACAGTCGCTTAGCTATGTGCCCACTAGCTTAGCTAAGCGCACAGAAGCGCACACTCGCTAACTACTGCTTAATAGTGCTTACTCTTGCTAACACCCACGCTAATTTCTTTTAAAGAAAAGAAAATGGGGAGATAGGAAAGTGGTGAAAAAGGAGGCACAAAGATGGTAGAACAGTAGGAAAACAAGCTCGGGATTTGCAGAAAGGATGTAGGGAAGGCCCATAGCTGCTCATTTCTTTATCAGCAACAGCTGTGCATATGTATGTCATTTGGTGTGAAATTTGAAACCTTCCACCCTTGAGAGAGGGGTGAGGACAACAAAATATGTTGTCCAGCCAATTTTAATTATCAGTTGACATGTACAGCAGACATGTCTGCAAAATGGGCAGCTATGTATGGGGCGTAATTTTTTTGTGGGAACAGAGTGCCCTTTTTAAATTTTTTTTCAGGTGAGAGTGGAAAGTGAGGTACAGGAAGTAGGTATATTTGGGGAGGTAGATTGGGGAGGTTAACAGACAAGACAAACAAGATGCATACAGGGGCGGAGTATGACACATGTAGGGGAGAAACACAATTAACGGGGATGGATGTCTGGATATCGTGAGCCCATGAGCCCACAGATGGCAACAGTGGAACTGAGATCCCCATCCATGGGCAGTTACCACTGTGCCTTCACTTCCCAGGACAGGGCTGTGCTGGGGGCTGTATAGGATGGGCAGGCACACCTGTGAGTTGCGCCACCCTCGCCTCAAGCTGGCGTAGGGGATCAAGCACAGAACGCCTGATCTCGCTACGCACCACAGACCGGACATTATGGAGGGTGAGTTTACGTTCTCCTCCGGCCATGCTTGCAGAGGCGGGATGAGCCCCATCCCCTGCAGCGCTTCCACCCAAAGGTGGCACAGGGCCACCGAAGGAGGTTCAGGCCTGGGCACTGGTGCCAGGTGCACTCGCCAGCTGAGGTGGGAGAGTTGGGTCCACTGGAACCCGTCTTCCCTGTTGTCCTATGTTTAGCAGTATTTTATGACATTTTGAGTTAGTAACAAACAACACCATTCAAAATTAGTTGTAACAGCATGCATCAGTATTCCCATTAACCAAACACCCATGAATTCCGAACATTGAACAACAAGCATAACACATGCATATTTAGAACAACAGTACACATTCCAACATCATGCAGGGTTGATTGGTGGCAACAAGCCATCAGGTTTGGATATGTGAACAGGGCACATGCATCAATGTACATGCAGATATGTATGAACCAACAGGACAAATGTCCATGGGAATTAATTGTGTATACACATACCCAGTTTGGTGTGGAATGGCATCATTTGTGAAAATAGGGTAGGGTGACGAAATATTACATTAACAACTTAAACTACCTATACATATGCTGTACATTCCTAGTATATATCCCCTACATGTATTAGTACAGTTTCCTATATGTAACCTTAGGAATGTTGGTGATGGGGATGTTACTGCTACATTAATATACATTCCATTTTGATTCAACAATGTTCATATCTGGCTGTGTTCAGGTACAGCATCCTGCTACATTTGATTTATATGGCTCTAGACAACTGTGGATGTTCAGTATTTCATACAACCATACTATCTCCATATTGCAAGGGTACATCAACATATCCAAATTGTGGGACAGACACATTCCAGGTTCAGTACTTTATTACAAACATTTCACTCTTTGGTTGTGGCTGTCTCATTCGTTTCATTATGTACTCACTGCAGTATAACTTTATTCCAGACTTATTACAGCTTTCTTGGTAGATTCATACCCTCTTTCTCACACTCTCACTTGTTTTATTTTTACATTTCAGGATTGTACTTTATTCTAGGCGTTATTAACATTTCTTACTGGGTAAAAACAATCCTTTCCAACTGACTCGCTTATTTCATATGGCAGATTTTAAAAGGGATGTATTTGACACATGTCTATCCTTTGTTGATTGATTACCACTCATTTTCAGGCTGAAGCAGTTAACTGATATTACAATACAGGTGGAGACTCTCTATTTGAGACTTGTTTAATGTTTATTTCTGGATTACAGGCTGCATCACTTATCTAATCTTACAGTACTAGCAGAATTTTTCTTCTAGGCTTATTTGAACGTTATTAATATGTAACAACACTGAACTCTTTTACAAGCTGTCTCACTTATATTCTATAACAATTCCAGCAAAATAATTACTAACCTGCCTGGTGGTGCAACCTCACCAGCCCATCAACATTGGCTCGCCGATTCATGGAACGGACACCTGCAGCTGTAATATAAATTATGTAATATTGGAACATACATCTCCATACTATAGGCTAGGATAATTTCTTACATACTTAATTACATGGATACTTACTCAGTAGTGGGGCGTTGGGCATTTGCCGGGCCTCCTGGATCCAATGGTTCAGTTGGTCCTGCTTACGTCTCTTGAGGTCTGCATGGTGGTGACGGACCTGTTCACCAGTCCTTGGGATGCCTGTGGCACTGGTGAGATCATGTGGCAACCGGTTCCATGCCTTTGTCTTGTATGCACCCCAGTGAACCTGGCCTTGCATGAGTTGTGCCTCATGATCATGGACTAGGAGCCAAACCATATATTTTGACTCCTCAACAACCCACCTCTGTGCTCTAAAGAGACTTCCCTCTCCTGCACCTGCCATCCTGACTGCAAATGGGTACCACAATCAGTTATGCTGTGTATTCCCACCTATGGGGCTTATATATGCCCATTTTCCTGCACTTATCTGTGATTGGCCATTTTGGATATTTATCAGCTTAAAAAAAACTGCTTTGGCATGCTTCTATTTCCATTCATTCCTATATATATATATATATATATATATATATATATATATATATATATATATATATATATATATATATGCTAATACTGAATTTCTCAGTACAACTGTCATGGCTTAGTGGTTCAGTACTTTGACTATGGTGCACAGTATCCTGAGTTCGAGCCTGGGCATTATTTTTTTTTATTTTACTACTGTCTAGACAGGCTAGGAGGTGTGTCTGTGTAAAGGCAGCTTTGATACAGCTTGCTCAACGTTCCCCACCAGTGAGCTGGTTGTTGCTGTGCGCAGCTCCGCACAAACGGCTTACGCTGGGTAACGCGTTATTTGGCTATGCGCACTCATATTACGCTGTGTGAACCATTGCTCAACTATGGGCACTCATTTTAAGCATGTTAAAGCATTGCTCAAATCTGGGCACTCAAATTACACCTGTTAAACTGATGCTCACCTGAGGGCAGTCATATTAAGCTTGTTACAGCGCTGCTCACCTATGGGCACTCATATTAGGCTTCTTGAAGCCTTGCTCAGCTATGGGCACATAATCTCTTTTTTATATTTTATTGTGTCGGATTTCTTCAAACATACATGGCCCATTTCATTACATTTTACTTAAATTATAGTTTTATATGTGTGTATATATATATATATATATATATATATATATATATATATATATATATATATAGGGGCTTGAACCATGACTACCTCCTCTTTTGCCAACGTCTCTACCGCTACGCTATTGCTACTTGGCTTAATTTGCATATTTAGATCTTATATGCTTTTCACTGTCTGCTAACTGTGGCTGAGTGGAGGGCATACCCGCGCAAATGAATGCAACTATGGGCAAACATTTTGGAAATTAAAAAAAAAAATTAAACTGTTATTTTTCCGTTTTACATTACAGTTGGGTTTATAGTCTGTGGGGGCATGTGTGATGTTTTGTTCCTTGACATTTCCGCGGACTCGCTCGTGGGAGTTTACTTTCAGGACTCTGACTGTTCTGGGGGGCATGTCCCTTTGCAGAACTCGGCATTCAGACACGCCCCCTACTTTCCTACATGGACCGTGTTAGCCTAGGGTATGATTCAGCATGCCCTCATGAATATGCATGGCATGCTGACGTCATACCGTTAGACTGCAGCCTCCATGTAAGACATATTAACTTTTACAGGGAGGTTTCATGAATCCTGCTCATTCTCTTGGTCTCTCCAATATATACTAGCCTACATCGACAGTGCAAAGCATATATAATTCCTTCAGAGACACATGAAAAATTACCTAAGACACAAAACTCATTTCCAATTTTCTCAAAAGTTTGAACAATCAACTCACAAATATTACACTTTCCACATGGAAAAGTTCCCTTTAATGAAAGAGTTATTGTAAGACTTTCTAATGAAGAAATAAAGTAGGACTTGACCAGCTTATCTGATAAACTGGTCCCTTTCTTAAAAGAAAAAACTAGATGGTAACTCGATAACTTCAGTTTTTTTCCCTTGTCAAGAACTTCCAATAATATTTAACCTGTTTTTATTTTGTTCATTAAGAACATTATATGTCATTACTATGTATATATTATCTTGTGCCAATATATTCCTGCTACCATGGGTATTACCCATATGATAATTATTATCAGCAGAATGATAATATTCAAAAGTTTTATCCAAAGACTCAAAAACATTAGACAGTAAGTACCCTTTTTTAAAAACATAGTACAATTAGAAAAAAGTGCCTTAGATAAATCTATTTTAGTTTTACAAATTCTATGGAGTCTAAGAAGTTCCCCATATGGCAAGGAATTAATCAAATGCATAGGATGACAACTAAAGTCATGAAAAAATTGCCTACCATCCTGGAACATTCTGAATACAGAAGTCAAAATTCCATTACCTTCTGTACCTACTAAATGTACATCAAGAAAGTCTACTTCCTTACCAACCTGTAAGCCATCAAAGGATAAAGTATATCCATTACAGTGCAAATCTTTTACAAAATCCTGCACTTTTTCCATGCCATACTGACACACAAAGATGAGATCATCAATGTATGTGTAATATTTAATTATACATTTCTTGAAAAGTTTATGTTGATAAATATATTTCCTTTCAAAATAGGTCATAAACAGGTTGGCATAAGAGGGGGCAAAAAGTTTCCCCATAGCTGTACGTTGTAACTGATGAAATATGTGTTCATTAAAGGAAAAATTATTTCTTAAACTAAATTCCACCCATTCAATGGCATAATTTGAAATGGGGCAGTCATCCAGAATAGACTGTAGAGCTAGAATACCATCCAAATGTTTAATGTTCGTATATAGACTGGTGACATCTAGCATCACCCAATAACATTTAGAATTCCAGTTAATTTTCTTAATTTTGTTCAGAAAATCAAAAGTGTCTTTAAGATAAAGTCTAATCATTGTACATAGGGCAACAAATATTCATATATAATTATACCCATATTGTGCAAAAAATAATTAGTTGATGCAAATATAGGCCTGCCAGGTGGATCTACTGCATTCTTATGCAGCTTAGGCAGACAATAAAAAGTAGCCATATTGCATTTATCCACATTCAACATTTTAGTAACATCTTCTTTAGTTAAATAGCCTAAACACTTTCCTTGTAATAATAATAACTCATATTTTTTAAAGCTTCATAATACATATCAATATTCACAAGCCTATATATTCTAGTATCTTGTAGGTGAGAATAACACATTTTAAGATAATTTTGTAATGTATAATCACAATCTTATTACCCTTGTCTGCTGGTTTTATAATTAAGTGCTTACTATCGGCTAACTGATTTAATGCTGTCCATTCATTTTTCATTAGATAATATTCAACAGATGACTTGGAAGCCTTAAATTCATTATACAATTGTTCCGTAGACAAAGAAAAAAAATTGCCATAAAATTCCTAACAAGTTCATTACTAAAAGAAGGAATACAATTGCTTCTATATCTAATATTAGATGTATTATAGCAATAACCTATGCCTGGGTGTGGGTAATGCTGGATTTACCCACGGTTGGCGTGGTTTGGTCCCGAGGGACCAAACAAAGCCAACCGTGGGTAAATACAGCATTACCCACACCCAGAAGTGGGTTATTGCTATTATACCATGACATTATTTAAGAAAAGAAACTATTACTTTTCTTAAATAATGGCATAGTATAATGCCTGTTTACTGCCCTTCCGCAGATGTCTGGCATCCGCGGCAGTTCTGATGTACTGCGGCGCCTGCAGTACATCAGAGTTGAGCAAAAGCAATGGAGAAAGCAAGATCTCCATTGCTTTTTACTATTTTTCGCTATGTTAAATGGGTTTAACATAGCGAGACAATTAAAATAACACGGAGATGTCCGTTGCTTATTTTAAAACTGTCTCGCTATGTTAAACCCATTTAACATAGTGAAATAAAAAAGCAACGGAGATCTTGCTTTCTCCATTGCTTTTTTAAAACCTGTCGCTATGTTAAATGGGTTTAGCATAGCGAGACAGCTTTAAAATAAGCAACGGAGATCTCCGTTGCTTATTTTAAAGCTGTCTCGCTATGTTAAACCCATTTAACATAGCGAGACAGTGTTTTAAAAGTAGAGTTATACTAATGGAAAAAAGTCCGGGCGACCGGACCTTTTTCCATTAGTATAACTCGATTTACAATGTGCACGCTGGCCAATCAGCGTGCACGTTTTGGGGGGGTCATGGTATAATAAGTAAACAATATGCATTACAATTTGTCTTAGCATCCACTTCATTGTTCAAAACATTATCAGATTCACAAGAATAAAATTAATAATTTGATAATTCAATATCTGGTTCATAATCATTCACACCAAAATGGCATTTCAACTGCAGTTTGCATGACAATTTAAATAATTCCTGCACAATAGTATGCCAGGAAGGTAAAACAGTAGGAAGAAATTTTAGACTTAAATTTAACACTTCTAATTATTCACTAGATAAGTAACAATTAGATAAATTAACAACCACAGATGTCTGATCACTAACATTAAAAAAGTTATTGCCAACTGCTACATTTAAAGTTTTGTTTAAAATGTCCTTCACCTGCTGATGTAAAGTTTGTAGTTCCTCTTTTTCTATTGAAATTTCTGTCATCCTCTCTCTGTTGCTGATGAAAATGCTGTTGGTGTATTTCAGGCTGCTGGGCCCGTGGTAATGAGGGGAAAGCCCTGGATTCTGTCTCCGAATCTGTAGTGAATGATGTCCCTCTAAAGAAGCAAAGGAAATTGCAGCAGTCTTTTTAAAATCTCTCTTCTGACGTTGCGGTGGTCCCGTTTTTAGAGCCTTCTGATTGGTCTTCCATTATAGTCACAGATATCACGGTTAATTTTATCAGTTTTCTAGTCTACAGTGTCAATTTCCAGCTTTTTAAGCTTCTCATTGATATCATTCAACAGATTGCCAGTATGTGCCCTCCCTATTTTATTCACCAGATCTAAATGTGTTTGTTTAATCTCCTCTTTCAGTTTTTTTCTGTTTAATACAGCCACGGTCTGTTAGTATTGTGACCCACTCCATCACACATTTATGAGCTGCATTTAACCAACGATCTCTGAAAACTTTTTCAGAGCTATCAGTCACATCAAAGGGTGTGGAGGGCGATTTAAAGGCATGAAGACCTCTGGGAGAGATATCTAAATCCAAATAATGTTGAAGATCCAAAATATTAAAGCGACATTTTGTTTCTTTTTGTAATACTCACATTTATCTACGTCTATCTGTATTTCATCTGAGAATAATTCTGTCTTGTTATTCACCACCAGTGCAAATGGATTATTCACTCTATGCATTATCTCCTGAACTAAACAGTTTATGAAACTAGGCATAGATTCCCCTCCATTAGCAGAACCAACAGCATCATTACACAAAACATTAGTAGCAGCAGCAGCATTCACATTACCTATAACAGACTGTGTAACATAATTATCCATAGTCCGTTGTTGAGAACTGCTCTGTGTACCCAGAAAATCAGGTGAGGAGTCTTCTCTAAACCCACAGGGAATGTTGTTCGAAGGATCAGTTGCCATAAATGCAAAACCACAAAAAAGCAGCAAAAAGTATCCAAAATGACAAAGAAATGGCAAACCAGATCCACTTTTTATTCCAAACTTTAGCACCTCTACCAGTCTTCAAGAAGTATAAAAACATTCTCCAAACATTCTCCTTAAATACCCTCCAAGCAAGACTAATAATTCAATAATAAATCAATTAAATAGAATTCAATAAAACATTTCCAATTAAGTTCACAGTCAAGACCCTGAGGAACCATAGTATTGTATATTAAAATAAATAAAGATTTTTATAGGAAGTATTATTGGTTGACTAATAAAGAAGCTAAGAAAGGAGTTGCATTAGCAAAGACTAGGGCATCGGAGGAACTCTATCAGATTCTGGAAAGTGACTCACTAGTTGGCACAAAGAAACTATATTAGGTTGCATGGCAACGACAGAAAGATGAAGAAGATAGCCAGACATCCTTCATAAGGAGTGTCAGCAACAACCGTCTCACCAGTCCACAGGATGTCAAAGGCAGATGGAAGGAGTACTTCCACCAGTTTCTGAATGAAGAAAACACCACAGAAGCTGCACTACCTCAGACACAGGCTACAATGAGAGAAGAAGAGGAGCCCACCCTAGAAGAAGTAAGAGTAGCAGCAAGGAAAATGAAGTCAGGGAAAGCAGCAGGCTCAGATGAGGTCACAGCAGATATGATAAAGATACTGGGTGAGGTGGGGGAAATGACTCCTGATGGTGTTCATAGCAGTGTGAATAAAAAGGTGCATCCCAAATGACTGGAGAATAAGCATACTCATGCCAGTGTACAAGAACCAGAGGGGACATCAACAACGCTGGGCAGTACAGAGATATCAAACTCCTGTCACATTGCATGAAAGATCTGGAGAAAGTGATTGATAAATGAATATGCAGAGTAGTAGAAAATATGATGGGAGAAGATTAGCTTGGATTTAGATCTGGATACAGTATGACTGATCCGATGTTTGCAGTGAAACTGATAGTTAAGAAGAAGCTATGAGGAAAGAGTCCGACTGGGCATGCCTAGACTTGCAGAAAGCATATGACAAGGTTGCAAGAAAGCTGATTTGGGAAGTACTGCAGTGGTTCAAAGTCCAACAAACATTTGTAGAATTAGTGTAGGCTATGTAGACCGACCCAATGACTCAAGTACGAATAGCGTTCACTCCCACAGAAGGGTTGAAGTGGGAATGGGTGTGCACCAGGGTTCAGATTTGACCCTGATGCTGTTCATACTGGTGATGGACTACATTAGCAAACATTAGTATCACTTCGAATATGAGCATACCTTCAGCAGCATTGACCAATATTTGAGTAAAATCAACTCAACTAAAATCAAAAAACTTAAACGTGACATCAGAGAGTATGATCATGGGACAGCTTACCCTAAACCACCGCCATCACAGGGCAATTACTTAGCTTGTAGTAATCAGGCTAAAAAGGAAGTGGCCAATAGTGAAGTTATGGAGAATTTAAGTGAACCATCAAATGGTGACAGGGCTTCACTTCCGGAAACACTATGAAGAAGTGAACGAATAGCTAATAATACTAAACAACTCCACCAGCCACAATATGACAAATTTTTAAATCAGAGCCTTGAATTATTCAGCACCCCAGGGACGGAAGGCAAAGAAAAAGATGAAGAACAGGTGGAATTAAGTCTAGACTTAGATAACAACTTAGTGGCCGAGACAAACCAATGTGACATTATTTATAATTCCACTTTGGACTTTAAAAATTTTAACTATTCAGAGATAGACTTTCCACCAGACCTGGTTGAACTTCTAGCTAATGGGTACACATTTGTACCTTCTGCATGAGCTGATGTTGCTAAAACATTGATTTTAAGATGTTTCTTAGAAAACTCAATTTATGCATTTTAAAGGGTCAGCAACACAATGAAAGAAGTCAGCTTTATATTCCCAGTACTTTTAATCCCCCCTCCACCTGTCAATAGTGTTATTTGATCAAATGTGTGAATTACACTTATGTAACGTCATGGGGAGATGTAACAATGGGGGTAATAGATGGGTTTACAATATACATCTGGAAGAAAAACAAATGCTTGAAAGATTATGTCAGACCCCCATAAGAATTATGCAACCGGACAAAGGGGGTGGCTTAGCAGTGATGAACAATTGTGACTATATAGATAGAATGGCGAGCATTGTAACAATGGATACTTATTTAGAAGTATCAAGGAATGAATTAAATACTGCTTACAGTAGGATTAGGTCATTCATTAATGACATGTTCATTGAAGCAAGAATCGACACTGAAGTTTTCAACTTCTTAATTATGCCAGCCGCTAGGATTCCATTATTATTTGGAATCCCTAAGATTCATAAACATGTCCACAATCCACCAATGCGACCTTTAGTGGACGCTAGGGGCAGCATTACCTATGGATGTGCCAAAGTTGTAGACAAAATTCTAAAGAAATATGTGCAACAAGAACCCCAAGTATCTAAGGATTCAAGGTCCTTCCTTAGCAGTATTAATCAAATTCCTTTCAGTGTAGATTTGAAATTTTTAACCATCGATGTCAAGGATTTGCATTCATCTATCCCACATGAGGTGGGTATAGAGTGGGTGGTCTCCATGATGTTGAATAAAAAAGCACCAAATGATGAAATTCAACTGGTGATTGAGCTCCTTGACATAATTCTTTCATATAATTTTGTGACATTCAACAACAGATTCTTTTTACAAAAAGTAGGTGTAGCTATGGGTTTGCCATGCAGGGCTAGCCTGGAGAACTTAGTCATGGCACAGGGAATATGTTTTGTGTAACTCTGGCCGGCAGGATCAAGTACAATACTATACACGAGACCTGGATGACATCTTTATGGTGTTAAAGGGTGATGCTTTAGTCGCCTAGGAACTTGTAAGTTATTTAAACTCCACAACTGACTTCTTAAAATTTACATCAGTATTTGCAGAAAACAGGATAGGGTACCTGGATGTGGACTTAATCAAAGATGTCCACAATAAGTGCTACATAGCCAAGATCTTCAGGAAAGAAACATATTCAAACTCATTCTTGCAGTTCACCAGATGTCACCCCTTCGCACAGAAAAAATCTGTTGTGAAGGGCCAGCTGGTTAGAGCTGCAAGAATGGTTTCCAGGAATGAGGATTTTATTGATGAATGTAATTTTCTGAAGGGTATGTTCTTGAGGATGGGGTACCCATCTAACTAGTTCAAGATTTAATACAAGAAGTACAGATCAAAAGGGATAGGGGTGTTTATCCACCAATTTTAAACAAGTTTGTGGACATGAACCAGGTGTCGAGATAATTAAAAGACAGGAGTTAAGTATTTGTAGCTTCATATTCACATACAGCTTGAATGCAGAGAACATTGTATCTGTCATCCGCAAAAATTGGGATTTGATAGTGAGGGATGGCTACCTAAGGGAGAAACTTCCTGAGACACCTAGAATTGTCTACAGACGAGGCAATGATCTCAAACAAATCTGGGAGAATCGAACCAAGATTACAACTACGAGGTGTGGTATGTTTAAATGTAATATGTGTAAGTATTGCAAATATATGGCAGTTGGACAGTCCTTTTTAATAAGAGATCAGAAATATAAAATCAGAGGCAAATTTAACTGCCAGAGTAAAAAAAGTTGTTTATATGGAAACGTGCACACGCTGCCCGGTATTTTACATTGGGAAGACCGACAGGAAACTGCAGGAGCATGTATACGAGCATATTTACAGCATAGGTCGAAATAAGATTGAAAATGCCCAAGCAAGACACAGTATGGAGCATCCAGGTCATGACTTTCTATTCAGAGTTATTGACCAGTTTGTGAAGGATGGGAGAGTGGGACCAGACTCACTTAGTTTAGAAAGAAATGAATTGCTATGGCAGTTGAGATTAGATTCTTGCCATTACCCTGGAATCAATTAAATTAGTTCCATCATGTGCATTTTAAAACTGAAAAGTTTGAATAAATAAACAGTGGGTACTGCTGTTAGTAACCATGTAGGGCTGTTACAGTGGTACTGTCTTTGGTTTTATTTAAAATGCATTGAACCACACTAACAATTTGTTTTTTAGATTTGGTTAAAATGTGTGTATTTGTAAACACTTGTTATATCAAATTTTAGTGTAACAGTAACATGGTTGCTTATTTGGTTGAAAAACAGTACTTGTTTTACGTATTTTATTGGTATTTTAAATATGTATTGTTTATTTCTGTATTTTTGAACTGCATTGATCAGTCACAGCTTGAAGTTATGGGAAAGAGTAGTGGAAGCTAGGTTAAGAAGGGAGGTGATGATTAGTGATCAGCAGTATGGTTTCATGCCAGGAAAGAGCACTACAGATGCAATATTTGCTCTGAGAGTGTTGTTGGAGAAATATAGAGAGGGTCAGAAGGAGTTGCATTGTGTCTTTGTGGACTTAGAGAAAGCATATGACAGGGTGCCTAGAGAGGAGTTGTGGTATTGCATGAGGAAGTCAGCAGTGGCAGAGAAGTATGTAAGAGTGGTACAGGATATGTACAAGGGTAGTGTGACATTGGTGAGGACTGCGATGGGAGTGACAGATACGTTTCAGGTGGAGGTGGGATTACATCAAGGATCAGCTCTGAGCCCTTTCGTATTTGCAGTGGTGATTGACAGGTTGACAGATGAGATTAGACAGGAGGCCCCGTGGACTATGATGTTTACAGATGACATTGTGATATGTAGTGAGAGTAGGGACCAGGTTGTGCAGACCCTGGAGAGGTGGAGATATGCTTTAGAGAGGAGAGGAATGAAGGTCAGCAGGGCTAAAACAAAATATATGTATGTAAATGAGAGGGAGGGTAGAGGACTGGTGAGGATGCAGGGAGTAGAGTTGGTAAAGGTGAATGAGTTTAAGTACTTGGGATCAACAGTTCAGAGTAATGGTGAGTGTGGAAGAGAGGTGAAGAAGAGAGTACAGGCAGGGTGGAATGGATGGAGAAGAGTGTCAGGAGTGATTTGTGACAGACGGATACCAGTAAGAGTGAAAGGGAAGGTCTACAAGAGGGTAGTGAGACCAGCTATGTTAAATGGGTTGGAGACAGTGGCACTGACAAAAAGGCAGGAGTCAGAGCTGGATGTGGCAGAGTTAAAGATGTTAAGATTTGCACTGGGTGTGACTAGGATGGACAGGATTAGAAATCAGTATATTAGAGGGTGAGATCAGGTTGGACAGTTTGGAGACAAAGCAAGGGAGGCAAGATTGCATTAGTTTGGACATGTGCTTAGGAGGGATGCTGGGTATATTGGGAAAAGGATGCTAATGATGGAGCTACCAGGTAAGAGGAAAAGAGGAAGGCCTAAGATAAGGTTTATGGATGTGGTGAGAGAGGACATGAAGGCGGTTATTGTGAAAGAGCATGATGCAGAGGACAGGAAGAAATGGAAACAGATGATCCGCTGTGGCAACCTCTAACGGGAACAGCCAAAAGAAGATGATGATGAGTGTGTTGCATTCAGTGAATCTTTTACTTGTATGCATTTATATGCATACATTGATACATTTATATCAAACTGGATATTTAGTTTTGTGTTACAAAATTAGATTTTGTGCTTCAGAGGGAAGGGTTCCTTTTAGGAGTGTTAGCTGCCACACCCAACATTCTTTGGTTGTAGACCATGTGGTGTAACAAGTAGGTTATTTAAACTCTTGCTTCTAAGGAAGTGTGTATCTGATTAAGTTAAACTATTGTGGATTAACAAAAAGTGTTTTATCATTTTTGAGCTTAATAAATACTGCTTTTGTGGATCTAGTTGGACTCAACTGGTGTGTGATACAGGTCTACTCAGGATTCTTTTGTGTGGATTAGCAGTTTTTCATTTTCAGCAGTTTGTTACATTAGCAAATAGGTCGGAGGGGACATATTAACAAAGTTGATGCATGCAAATGATTTGCATTACAGGCAGACTCTGAGCAATAACTTCAGCAAAGGATAGAAGTACGGAATACAAAACTGAAGGCACATGTGATGAAACTAAGTACAGATAGGTCAGTGGTAATGGCAACAAATTGGGGAAATCAGAAGCTGAGCATTGAGCTAGAAGAGAAGATAATGGAACAGGTTAACAGCCTCAAGTATCTGTGAGGGGTGGTTGAGGAGAAGGGAAGTCTGAATGAAGAGGTCAATGCCAGAATCAAAGAAGTTGCAGCTAAATGGCATAGACTGTCAGGTGTTGTGTATGACAGAAGAATGCAAAGGAAGCTGAAAAGTAAGGTGTACAAAACAGTGATGTGACTAGTACTATTATATGGTGCAGAGACCTATGCAGTAAAGGCAGAGCAGATGAGAAAGCTAGAGATGATGGAAACAAAGTGCCTGAGAATTATAGTAGGATGCACACCATGGGACAGATGAAGAAATGAGGACATAAAGAGCAGAAGCCTAAGTAGCTCCAAATGCAGAAAAGATCAAAGAAAACAGATTATGGTGGTTCAGGCACATGTGAAGAAAAGCAGACGACAATCTAGTGATGAAGATTTGGGGCAGCCAGGAAGAAGGTAAGAGGAAATGAGGGTGTCCAGCAAAGAGATGGTTGGATTATGTGGAAGAAGATCTGTGACAGTCAGGTATGAGTATCCAAGAAGGTAGGAGTGTGGCACTGAATTGAAATAGATGAAAATAGTTAACACTACACCTCAACTCCCTGTAGAAAATGGGTCAAAAAGGTTTGATGATGATAATAATGATCTGGAGAGAGACATCATGTAAGAAATGCTGCTGCTGTTAGTGGGTCTTGATGCAGAGAAAACATTCAACAGAACAATTGGGATTTAAAGAGCAATGGAAACAGTTACATTTCCTGATACAATTTGTTTGTTTGTTTGTGTCTTTCAGCTTTTCCCGGTTAGGGGTCGCCGCAGCGGAAATCCGGTCCACTAATGATTGGCAGTTGATTTTTACGTACGGGCTTGCCAGGCCTGATGCACAACCTTCAACGAAGGTACGCCCATTCACGCATGTCTCCACGCAGAAGACACACTAGCTGAGAATCTAACCGGACAGCGTCTTACTGTGAGGCGACATTTCCTGATACAATAATAAGGTTAATTAGAAGGCTATATGAAGGATCAGTGGCAAAAAACGAAATGAGAGGGCTCCTCTCTGATAAGCTGTGTCTAAACAGAGGAACAAGGTAAGGATGTCTTCTTTCCTCTTTGTTATTTGTGGTATATTTAGCACCATTGGCAAAGAAAATAAGGGAATCAGAATTTCAAGGATATAATTGGTATGGTGTTCAAGAAAAGTTAGCTTTATCTGCAGGGGTATTATTTTGTATATAACGGAACCAGAAAAGAACATCTCAGTGTTAAGGAACATTCTGAGACAGTTCCCATTTTTTGGGGGTGTATAACATTACTGGAGATAAAATAAGCGCTATAGCTGAAAACTATGTACTCACATATGAATTGTTTCTGCAATACCCATATTTATGGAGACATGATAAAATGAAGCATTTAAGAGTATGAATTAAAAAGTATTCTGTTATGGCAAGGAAGGGTATGTGGGAATAGACTAAACAAACGATAATACAAAGAATGAGAAACTGGAAGCTCTTTCCTATGCATATGGATAGTAAAATACAAGCAGTGCAAAATTGTTTTAGTCCCTTTAGTTTTATACACAGGTCAGGCATATTTTTATCAACCAGACCAGAAGCTGTGGATAGTAATTAATAAAGGGTTGAAGGATTTTATCTGGAAGGAGAAGGGGGCAAGAGTCAAGTGGGATAAGTAGATCATCCCAATAGAACAAGGAGGTTTAGTATTACCTGATTTGAAGAGCTATGTTAGAGTTACACAGTTAAGGTTCTTGTATATAAAACAAGCAGAAAGCTGTAATTCAAAGTGGGAAGAAATGATGATGAAGCAGAGGGGTAAATCAAGAAATAAGGAAAACTGGGATTTTGGATGCAGATCCTTAAGTAGAATAACAACAGTCCAAGCAAAATCAGAAGACACAACCCCCGGAAACGACCAATAACACAAAACACAGGGTTGCAAGGAGTCACTGAACCACAAACACAGCTCGACAGAAAGAATTTGTCACTTCCACAAGTAAATTAACGCCAGCACTGAACATATGTTTTCGTCCCTCTAAAGACTTCTTCAGACAGAAATAATGCATTAAACACCAACTAAGGCTTAAATAGAACCTTCATCACTAATCAACCAATAAAATCACATTCATTTAATTATCACCATTTTTCTTAAACAACCCTAACGAAAAAGTACTTACCTAAATAACAACTGTATAAAAATCAATAAAACTACATGAACTGATAGGATGACAGTCAATGTAAACAACTTCCTATATTAAAAATATTGTTTTAAAAGGTTTTACAAGACTAAAATAACATTTTATTTAATTTATTATCTAAATCTTCAAACATTACTATAATCTATCTCCTCATGAATATCCTACCATCTAGTGGTCATAATAAATAATTACAATAACTTCACTACTTTAAATAAATATCTAAACTGTACCTAAAACCAACATATATAAATATAAAAATGCATAAAATAAAAAACTTTCACTCTTATTCACTTTATAAAAATCATAATTTTGCTGCCCTTAATTTTAACAGTTGGACAATAGAGACATAATCATTTAACCCAGGAAATCTACCTGTGTCCAAAGTAACCTGCCAATAAACCTCTCAGTTAAGGTTCTTGTATATAAAACAAGCAGAAAGCTGCAATTCAAGGTGGAAAGAAATGATGATGAAGCAGAGGGGTAAATCAAGGAATAAGGAAAGAATGGGATTTTGGATGCAGATCCTTAAGTAGAATAACAACAGTCATACAGCATATTTTGATGCCCTTACATTCACTGCTGCAGTATTCTTAACTATATGGGATTCCCTGCCATGGAAGCCTAATGTCTGGCCAGTCTTTCAAAGACTTCTGAATTTGAAAGGTATGCTGAATGTCACCATATGCACCCTGCATAACATAGGGTATAAAGGTGACATTCAGGCTTACCAAAACCAGAACTTCTTTGCTGCCAGTGTGAATGTATCTTTTATACCATCAGTCTGTTTACCTGCATCTTCTGTTTTCTGTCAGTTGAATGCATTTTTGTTCTCCAGGGACTTCCTACTTACATTTGTTGTTTTTGCAAGATAAGTGCTCCATTGGAGATTTTGTTTTTACTTGTCTTTTGTGTTTTTTGAGGTTAGTGTCATCTAGGAAGGGTCAATGCCAGTGTGGGAGACAGATTCCACCATACAGACCATCACGATAAGTGTCTTTTTTGCTTAGGTACTTCTCATGACCATATGTCTTGTTCTATTTGTCAGGCATTTGTTCCAAGAACCCTTCTCAGTAGACTTTCTTCCCTTTCCTTGTATCTTGAGAACCAGTGTCTTAGGCTTCTTGCTAAAGATACTATGGATGGAATCTCTCACCCAGAGAGTTAGCTGCTATGGAAGAAGAAGGTGAAAAAGATATGACCAGAATCTTCTGCTGTCCAGCCTCTCTGCCAGTGTTTCTCCTAAGGTCATTATGAACCCGGAGGCTTACCCAGCTGTGTTGCCAGATTTCTCTACCATGACCATGTTAGGGGCTGGTGAGAATCTGACTGGCAACATGTCTGTAGAGGGTTTGCAGTTGCCCATCTTGGACTTCAGAAGGAACCACAATTGATTTTTTTTCTGAGGGGCCTAGAGGAGTTTCTCAGTTTCTAGATGGGGAAGAAGTTCCTGCTATGGTTCTCAACTGTTGTCCTGGACCTAAGCCTTCTCAGAACATTCCCTTAAAAAAGAAACAAAATAGTAAATGTTTCCTCTGCTTCTAGGGATACACAAAATGAGTAGCAGGCTTTTACTCAGGGTTTATTTTCTGCCTTAATGTCCTTAAATCCTCCTCATGGGATTTCAGTTCCTGCTCCTCCTTGGTACTCTACTCCTCTTAAAAGTCCTAGACACCAGGATTCTTCTGAGGATGACTCAAAGTCTGCTGATAAATCCATGACTTATTCTACTCAAAATCCTTCTCCTTTGGACTTTGAGTCAGAAGAGGAGGAATCTATTAGTCCTGATGCAACTTTGGTGGAAATTTCCTTTGGGGACCCACTCTCTAGGATGATGGATATTTTTTTTAAGTGGGATTGTACTCAGGACTCTGATATCCATAAAAGATACTATGAGTTGTTGCAGTTGTATTCTCCTAAATCTGAGGCTATTCCTCTTATCTTGGCTGCTTTTCTGGATGCTTTCTCCAATGTCTGTCAGATGCCTGGTTCTTTCCTCCTCCTCCCAAAAAGCCTGATAGGTTTTCTAGGATTCCTGAGGATTACTCTTTTTTATATAACTGTCCTGCTGCTGGCCCTTTGGCAGTGTCTGTAGCCTCAGATAAGCCATCTCAATTGCTTCCTTCACCCAAGTTATTGTCTTCTGATAAGGACAGCAGAACTAAGGACAAGCTGGGCAAAAAAGTTTACACTTCTTTCCCTAGCTTTTAGGGCTAATAATTATCAGATCCATATGTCTAGGTATGTGTTGGCTCTTCTTTCTCTGGCCTGTCAGTTTATTTCTGATTTTGCAGACTCTGAGAGTAAAACTTCTGTTCTTTCCTTGCTAGGGACTTCCTCTCAAGTTGTTCAGCATCCTATTAAATGTAGTTATGATGCAGTGGATACCTCTTCTAGGACTGCTGTTTTTGGTTCAGTTATGAAGCGGTATTCTTTGATTAGGCTTCACTCTCTACCTGATGATATTAAAGCTACGTTGATGGATGCTCCTCTGGATTCTAAACTTTTGTTTGGGGAAGCTATTGGTTTAAGTCCCTTCGGGATAAGGGTAAGGGCTTATGGGAAGTTAAACATGTGTTTGCTTCTCCTGTGCCTAAATTTCAGAGAAATTACCCTGTTAAGTCTACCTTTGTTCTTAGGCAATCACATCCTTCTGCTAAGGTAAGTAGAGAGGCAAACAGACTCTTACTGCTAAGACTACTCAATTTTCAGGGACACCGTAGCCTTCCTTTCTGGACAAATCAGGCACTGTGTGACTATTCATCCCTTCCCAGGCACATTCCTCTTTCTCTTCACCTTCCCTTTTCTCTTCTAGTTTGGCTTCAGATCATTCAGGAATCTTGAGTTCTGTCGATCTTTCATCAAGGGTGTGAAAATCCCATCCTCTGTTTATGGGCATTACTCAGCCTCCTCAGGAACATCTTCCCTTTTTACCAGAAATTCTTCAAGATCTCTTGCCTCAGTGTACTATTCAGGAGGTGCCTGTGTCCCAAAGGGGGAAAGAGTTCTACTCCAGACTGTTTCTAGTGCGCAGAAAAGAGGGCACTTGGAGGCCTGTTCTAGACCTCTCTCATCTAAACAATTTTCTAAAGGTACATTCCTTTTGGATGTTGTCCCTTCAGATTCTGTTTCTTTTCTTGATCCCTCAGGGCTATATGGCGTCTCCTGATCTCAAGGATGCTTATCTCCATATTCCAGTCCCTCCTCTTTTTAGGAAGTTTGTGCATTTTTCGGTTGCTTCCTGGCATTTCAGTTCGCTGCTTTGCCCTTTGGCCTTTCTACTACCTCAAGGATGTTCACCAAATGTCTTGCTCCTGTGATTGTCTTTTGCAGATTTCAAGGAATCCAAATATTTCCTTACTTGGATGATCTGATGAGTCAGGTATCCTCTCCAGAGACCCTTTTGCAAAATCTTCATTTTGCCGTACCTCTTCTTCAGAGCCTGGAGTTTATGATAAATTTCAAAAATTCTTCTCTGACTCCTTCTCAGGATTATGCTTTTTTGGGTTGCTGGATTCAGATGGCGCCAATGCTTGCATATTTGCCCCCTCCAAAGGCCTTAACTCTCATTTCTTTCTTTCATGTTCTTCTTCCTCTGGCTTCCATTAGTGCCAGGGAGTTCTGAGAGTTCTGGGTTTCATGGCATCCACCATTCCGATGCTTCCTCTGATATGAGAAAGTTTCAGTGGTGTCTGGATTCAGTGTGGCTTCAACATGCTTATCCTCTAGAATTTGTAGTTCCTCTTCTTCCTTGCCTCAAACAGAAACTTCACTGGTGGATTCAGCAGTTGTCTCTGAATCCATTTCAGGTCTTTCAGTCTCTCTTTTCTCAAAGGTATTCACAGACAATGCCAATGCCACAGTGATATGGTATATCAACAAACAGGGGGGGAACAAGATTTTATCTTCTTTGCTGGTTGACACTTCTGGGATGGGGTCTTGCTGTCAAGTGTCAAGGCAGTTTATATCCCTTCTGAGACACTCTGAGCAGGTCCTTAACTCAGTCCCATAAATGGATGCTTTACAGGGATGCATTTCTTGACATTATCCACCAGTGAGGTACTCCTCAAGTGGATCTTTTTGCCTCCCCTCTGAACAGACAACTTCCTCTGTTTTGTGCTAGAGTCCCAGGTCTTCTGGTATGGAAGGTGGACACCCTCTTGTTCTCTTGGAAGCATTCCTGGCATGGTTGGTTTTATGTCCAGCTTTTGCTCAACTGATGTCCAGATTTTGCTCAACTGAGTTATCCCAGGTAACCTAGGCTGGGCAGCTAGACACTATGGCAGGCACATACCTGCCAATAGGGGCACATATACCCCTCCCACCATTAGCAAGGGTCCCTGGCATGGGTCAGAGTAGGCTGGGTCCTCAACCCCACTGGTAACTAACCATGCCCATTTTTGGTGACATTAATCAATATGACTGAATCACCTAGAGCCATATTTTATACCGAGTGGCACACAGTCTGTGATCCATATTCTCCTATCTTGAGGATACTGTGCACCACAGTAGATGTCCAAAGCAGTTGGTCTGTACAACTCTTCCCCCTGTAGGGAACCATGTAGAGTCTGTGCTGCTGCCCACAGCTTCATTCATTGGTGAGTTTGAGATGGAAACACTCATCATGTTTATCAGACATAGGAGAAACCCACAGAGACACAGGGAGAACATGCAACTCCAAACTGGCATTGGTCTGAGGTCAGGATCGAATCTTGCACCTTGTGCATGGGAGGCAAATACCTTAACCACTAAGCCATCTGGTCTCTACTATTCTCTGCCCTTTCTCTCATTCTGAAAATCCTGTTCATAATTCAACAGGATGCTCCGAGAATTTTGTTGGTAATGCCCTTTTGGCCTCAACAGCACTGGTTCCCTCTTCTTCATCATCTAGTCAGGGGCAATCATTACAAGTTACCTCACAGAGTGGATTTAATCACACAAAATGAGGGATTTCTTATCCATCCCTACCTATCAGTGTTTTAACTGACACTGTGGGTGGTAGGATTTTGATTCCTCATAAACACCTTTTTTTCTGAGGAAGTGCTGCATGTCCTGCAGGAGGCCAGGAAACCTATGACTAGGAAATCCTTCTTATTCAAATGAAAGCAGTTTTCATTTTGGTATCTCTCTCCTAACCTGGGCCCACTTACTGTGGATGCTCCTTTGGTTCACTCTTATTTGTGTGAGTTCCTCAATGCTGGTTTGGCCTATTATTTTATTAAGACCCACCTATCAGCTATCTCTGATTGCCTGCCTTTTCCTCCTCTTTAAGCTGCTAGATTTGAGGTGAAGCAAGTTCTTAAAGGTGTCTTTAATATTAGACCTCCCAGGAAGCCAGTTCCTCCTCCTTGGGAGCTTAATTTTGCTTTGGAGAAGTTGACTCAGGGTGTTTTTGAGCCTGCTGTTTCAACTTCCTTGCAACATTGTTCCTGGAAGACTGTACTTTTGTTAGTGCTCACTTCTGCCAGATGGGTATCTGAGCTGCAGGCCCTTATGGCTTGTCATCCTTTTTTGATTTTTCATGAGGACAGAGTGTCCTTGCGCACTAACCATTCTTTTATGCTGAAAGTGGTTAATGAGCTCTCTCTTAATCAGTCTATTAATCTGCCTGCTTTTTTTCCCTCACCACAAACTGACAGTGAGAGGGTGCTGCATTCCCTGGACATGCATAGGCAACTTAGAGGTTATTTGAATATGACTAAGGCTATCAGAAAATCTGATCAGTTATTTGTTTCTTTTCATCCTAGATCTTTGCTGTATCCAAGCAGACTATTTCTTCTTGGATTTCTAAGGCTATTTCTTTTTGTTACTCTTTTCATGGCAAGAGCCTTTTTCAATTAAGGCTCATTCTACTAGAGCTGTGGCTTCTTCTGGTGCTTTTTTCAAAGGCTTAGATACTAATTCTAGTCTTGAAGCAGCTACCTGGACATCTGTGTATACCTTTACCAAGCACTAAAAGTTGAATGGTATCTCTAGAGCTTGGGCTGGTTCTGCTAGCTCAGTTCTTCGTGTTTTTCTTTTTTTAGGGGATTCTTCTGCCCCTTCCTCCTCCCTAGTTTCCTCTTGAGTTTTGCCACTCCCTCATATAGTTAAGAATACTGCAGCAGTAAATGTAAGGTATAGTACAGTTTTGTAAAATCTTACCATAATACTAGATGTCCTTGCCCTCATTGCTGCAGTATTTGCTTCCTGCCTCTATCCCCCAAGTTATTTACCTTCCTAGATGTACACATTACCTCTTGGGTTTCTTGGAATGGTATTCCTCCTGGGGCAATCAGTTCTGTTTTTCTTAAGCCTGAATGTCACCTTTATGCCCTACATTACACAGGGTGCATATGGTGACATCAGCATACCTTTTAAATTCAGAAGTCGTTGGAAGACTGGCTGGATATTGAGCTTCCACACCAAGGAATTTGATATAGTTAAGAATACTGCAGCAGTGAAGGTAAGGACATCTACCATTATGATAAGAGTTTACACAACTGTACTTTCCTGTGGCATACCTAGCATCTTTGACACCAGACCCCTGGACAAAAGATTGTTTTCTAACTCCCCTCCTTTGTGGCAATTGTTTTCAGTAATAATCATGAAGAACAAAATAATGGCCAGAAATCAAAACAGTGAAATTTTCCTTTTATTGACTTTTGTATATATAATCATGTCAGTAAAATAAATAAAAATATGTCAGTAATTAAAAGGAAAAACTTACATTACTGCATTCTTGAAAAAGGAAAACAATTAGTCCTACAAATTGGTTTGTAGCAGTAGAGAACATTACAATTTCTATTTGAGCCTTAACTTCTGCAAATTTATCAATGACTTTGTCAAAACTTATATTTTTTGCACATCCATGCTCAGTAGATAGCATAACCATATTTGTCAATCTTTCTTCACTCGTTACTGATTGAAGAACACTTTTAATTCATTTTAAGTTTTTGATTTGGACTATCAGAGTATTAAGCAGTATGTGCTGAATGCTTAGCCCTGGTACTTGACCATGCCACTTAACTGTCCATATTTTTGCAATGTCCAATGTCCACATTTTCACTTCCTAAAATTTGTGGTTTTCTGGAGAATTGAACACATTACATAATGACATACATTTGTCTTTCACACTTCATTTCCTTGAGAAAATGCATACTAATGCAAATCCTGTTAGTCTATCAAATTTCTAAGTTTAACATTTTTAAGAACAATATTTAAAATGTGTCAATATTTTTGGGCCTTTGACTCCATTATTTTAGGCTTTGTCCAGATTTCTTGCATCAAGAGGTTAGGAGATATGCTCTATGACACTGTTTTCATGAGACATGAGAGACAGAGACATATGTTACTTTTTTCAATGACCAATAAGATACTGACAATATAAATTTAGAGGGTGTGGGAAGCTCAACCCCACATTGAGAATGCAGGGGAGACTGGAGCTTCCCCTCCCCCAAATTTCAGTGATGCTGATCATCAGGGGTTTAATCTTTGTTGAGTCATACTGGAAGGATTTACTATATCCTTGTTTTAAAAAGATCAGTAATATACATTATAATTATATTTGGCTTTGCTGCATTTCTGCCTATTAAGCAGTGAACCTGCATCGTTTGTTTTATTTGTCTAAATGTCCTGGCTTTCCCTTCAGTAGTTTTCACCAATGAACCCTTCAGCAGTTTGCCAAAGCACCCAAATGACACCAAAATGAAACATTTCCACAAAAGACCCCTACCGTTGTATGTCCATGTATGCACAAGCACTCAAATGAAACCAAAATGAAACATTCCCTGCCGGACCCCTTCAGCAATTTGTCCATATATGCACAAGCACTCAAATGACACCAGAATGAATAATTTCCCCCAAAGATCCCTTCAGCAGTTTGTCCATGTATGCACAAGCTCTAGAATGAAACATTTCCTCTCAAAGATCCCGGCAGTAGTCATTTCCAAGTATATACAAGCATCATAATGAAACATTTTCCCCAACTACTCCTTCAACAGTCCATCTCCAAGTATGCACAAGCCAGAATTAAATATTTCCCCAATGATCCCTTCTGTAGTCATCTTCAAGTATGCACAAGCACTAGAATGAATCATTTCCTCCAGTGACTCCTTCAGCAGTCTGTCCAGGTATGCACAAACAATAAAATGAATAATTTCTCACAATGACCCCTTCAGCAGTTCATCCATGTATATACAAGTACCAGTATTAATCATTTCCCCAACGACCCTGTCAACGGTCCATCCGTGTATGCACATGCACCAAAATGAATGATTTCCTCCAATGACCCCTTCAGTAGTCTGTGTATGTATGCACAAGCACTAAATGACATTCAAATGAGAAATTTTCCTCAACAGTCCCTCCAGTGTCTTGTCCTACTTACTTCAGAGACTAGCTGTTTATTTCTGCTGCTCAGTCTCTCTCCATATTACACAGCAGCATTGCCCCCTCTGCCCGCACAGCCAGTCACAGAGGTGATGCCCAAGCAAGTAAAAGTAGGCAGGGTTGGGAGGCATGCAGGATGTCTCACAAGTCCATTTAGGATGGATGTTCAGTTTTCCTTAATGCGGGAAAAATAGTTGATACAAATCTTTTTTTTACTTTATGCCCACTTACTGTTTGCACCAAGGGCAGACTGGCCCATCTGCCCCCTCATTAATACACCGCTGTTAGATTCATATAGTAGAAGAAAGTATAATAAAAACTAAGCCAACAAAGGAATTGAGAAAGGAAATTCTACCGATAGGGATGACTGTAATTACGGGCAAAATGAATAGGCAAGAGGGGGGCTAGAAGTTACTGGAGGAAGCTGGCAAAGGAATCAAGGTACTGAGAACAAATAATTAGAGAGAGAGAGAGAGAGAGAGAGGTAATAGAATGGGAAAAGACCGAGAAGATGTTTGAATTACAGGTTAGAGATTGCCTTCCCTGTCAAGGACTGATATCAGAGTATAAACAAAGAGAAAGGGATAAGGAAATCCTAAATAAAAGACCTACATTGGTAGACATTTTAATTTAATCTAGAAAATAAGCTGCTGATAATAAGGATAATTGCATGATAACTATACAAATCAATCAGTGGAAGTCAGAAAAGATTGGGAAGAGAGATTAGATAAACAATTCACAAAGAAACAATGGGAAGACATAGGTATGGCTCCCATATATGCAACAAAATCTAGAAGATTTAGGATTTTTGCCTAGGAGTTTACACAGATATTTTTATACCCTGAACAGACGCCAAAGAATTTTTCCTCAGGTAGATGGCAAATGTAGGGGATGAAATGGGGATGAAAGAGATACCTGGGAGCATATGTTCTCAGAGTATAATGAGTTGGCAAACTTTAAAAATTCTCTGCAGAGAAAAATGCTGGGTGAGTAATGAATATAACTAAGGACATTCATTTTTTTGAGCTGGGATACAGGAACTGAACGGCTTACATGTAGTAAGCCCTTGTTAAGTTTAATTTTGGTAGTTGCCAAAAAAGCCATTACTAGAAAATGGAAATCAAAGCCTAATCCAATTATACTTGAAGTAGTGAATATTGTAACAGAGATAAAAGAACAGGAAGAAGGATCTCTAGAAAAGGATAGGAGTAAACAATACAGAAAAAATGGAAATTATGGGAACAATACATGCAGAAAAATGTTTTGGAGGAGGAATGAGGTTCAATAGAAGGTGGGAACAGAACAATTTATGTAATGTTGCTTTGCTTATGTGGTATAAGACAACGGGCAGGATTCACGAAGCCTCCGTGTAAGAGTTACAAGGCTTACACGGAGGCTGAAGTTAAATGGTGTGACGTCAGCATGCCATGCATATGCATGAGGGCATGCTGAATCACACCTAAGGCTAACACGGTCCGTGTAAGACAGTAGGGGGGCGTGTCCGTAGGGCAAGCCCTGCAAACGGACACGCCCCGAGAAGAGTAAAAGTCCCGAAAGTAAACCTCCATGACAGAGTCCATGTAAATGTGAATAAACACAACACAACACATGCCCCCACAGACTATTAACATAAAATGTAAAAATGAACATGTTTATATTTTTTTTATAAGTTGTAAAGATGTTTGCCTGTGAGTGCGCTCATTTGCGCGGGTGTGCCCATCGCTTAGCCACAGTTAGCAGTCAGTGTAAAAGCATATAAGAACTAAATATGCAAAGTAAGCCAAGAAGCAATAGCGTAGTGGTAGAGACGTCAGCTGAAGAGGAGGCAGTCATGGTTCGAGCCCCCACAACATCAATTTTTATTTTTAGTGAAATAAGCACGAAACAATTCCCTGACATATATGTACATGTATAAAATTATGTTTATGTAAAATGTGATGAAATGCGCCATGTATTATGAAGAAATGTGTGAAATAAAAAAAGAAGAAATGTCAGAAATGCCCATAGCTGAGCTACACTCTAACAAGCTGAGTATATCTGCCCGTAGGTGAGCAGTGTTTTAACAGGTTTAAAATGAGTGCCCGTAGGTGAGTAGTGGTTTAACAGGTGTAGAATGAGTGCCCGGGGTTGAGCAGAGTTCCAACACACTGAAACTGTGTGCCCGTAGCTGAGCTGAGCGTAATATGCATGCTGACAGCCAAACGGAGCGTAAGCCAGCGTGACCCATTTGCGCGGAGCTGCGCACCGCGCCAACAAGCTAACCGACGAGCAACGTTGAGCAAGCTGTATCAAAATTGCCTTTACACAGACACACCTCCTGGCCTGTGTAGACAGTCATAAAATATAAAAAGCAATGGCCAGGCTTGAACTCAGGATACCATGCACCATAGTCAAAGTACTGAACCACTAAGCCATGACAGTTGCTCTTAGAAATGCAGTAATAGCATATATATGGGAATGAATGGAAAGAGAAGCATGACAAAGCAGGTTTTCTGAAGCTGATACAATTCCAAAATGGCCAATCATAGATAAGTGCGGGAAAAACGGAATATATAAGCCCCATAGGCGGGAATACACAGCATAATTGATTGTGGAACCGATTTGCAGTCAGGATGGCAGGTGTAGGAGAGGGTAGTTGCTTCCAAGCACAGAGGTGGGGCGTTCAGGAGTCCAAATATATGGTTTGGCTCCTCGTCCATGATCATGAGGCCCAACTCATGCAGGGCCAGGTCCTGTGGGGAGCATATAGGGCAGAGGCATGGGACCGGTTGGCACATGATCTCACCAGTGCCACAGGAATACCAAGGACTGGTGAACAGGTCCGTCACCACCATGCGGACCTGAAGAGACGGAAGCAAGATGAACTGAACCGTTGGATCCAGGAGGCCCGGCAAATGCCCAACGCCCCACTACTGAGTAAGTTACATGTAATTATTTATGTAAGAAATTAACCTAGCTGATATTATGGAGATGTGTATTCCAATATTACTTCATTTATATTACAGCTGCAGGTGTCCGTTCCATGAACCGTCGAGCCTATGCCGATAGGCTGGTGTGGTTGCGCCATCAGGCAGGTCAGTAATTCTCTCCTTGTAACTGTAAAAAAATATAAGTATGACAGCTTATAAAAGAGTGCAGTGTAGTCACTTATTAATAAAAAGTGCAAGTAACAGTGTAAGAGAGATTTTGCTAGTATTGTTTGATTACATAAGTGTGATGCATCCTGTAATCCAAAAAATAAAAATGAAACAAGTATGAAATAAAGATGTTACACCTGTAATATAATAGTACATAACCTGCAGCAGGTTGAAAAGTACAGCTACAGAAGCTGAGTAAAACACATGTGTGAAATATATCCCCATTTAAATTCTGAAACATGACACAAGTGAGACTGTTGGAAAGGATTGTTATAACTAAATAAAACATGTCAATAAAGCCTAGAAGTGAGAGAGTGTGAGAAAGAGGTATGAATCCACCAATAAAGTAGTAATAACTCCTGAATAAAGTTTACTGCAGTCAGTACAGAATGAAATGAATGTGACAGGCACAACCAAACAGCAACATGTGTTGAAAAAAGTACTGAAGCTGGAATGTGTGTCCCAAAATCTGGATATGTTGCTCTCAGTTTGCAATGTGCAGATAGTATGGTTGTATGAAATATCAAACATCCACAGTTGTCTAGAGCCATATAAAGCAAATGTAGCAGGATGATGTAGCTGAACAGAGCCAGATATGAATGCATATGAATAAAAATGAAATGTATATTGATGTAGCAGTAACATTCCTAACACCAACATGCATAAGTTGTCACATAGGAAACTGTAGTCAGACCTGTAGTGTGTATATATCTGCAGCTAGTAGAAATGTACAGCATATGTATAGGTATTTGAAGTTGTTAATGAAATATTTCTTCACCCTACCCTATAACCACAAATAATCTATTCCACGTGAAATGGGTATGTGTATTCACAATTAACTCCCCTGGACAATTGTCCTGTTGATTCATACATATTTGCATGTATGTTGATGCATGTGCCCTGTTCATACAGCCAAACCTGATGGCCTGTTGCCATCACTCAACCCTGCATGTTGTTGGAACGTGTACTGTTGTTCAAATTATGCATGTGTTATGCTTGCTGTTCAATGGCTTGAATTTATGGGTGTTTGGTTAATGGGAATACTAATGCATGCTGTTACAACAAATTGTGAATGTTATTGCACGTTACTAACCCAAACTGTCACTAAATAATGCAAAACATAGGACGACAGGGAAGGCGGGTTCCAGCTGACCCACCTCTCCCATCTCAGCTGGCGAGTGCACCTGGTAGTAGTGCCCAGGCCGGACCCTCCTCCGGTGGCCCTATGCCACCTGTGGGTGGAAGCGCTGCAGGGGATGGGGCTCGTCCCCCCTCTGCAAGCGTGGCTGGAGGAGAACATCCACTCACCCTCCGTAGTGTCCGGACTGTGGTACGTAGGGAGATCTGGCACGCTGTACTTGGGCCCCTACGCAAGCTTGAGGCACGGGTGGCACAACTCATGGGCGTGCCTGCTGCCCATCCTACACAGCCCCCAGCACAGCCCCGTCCTGGGCAGTGAAGGCACAGTGGCAACTGCCCATGGGTGGGGATCTCAGTTCCACTGTTGCCATCTTGTGGGCTCATGGGCTCGAGATATCCAAACATCCATCCCTGTCAATTGTGTAACCCCCCCACATGTGTTATACACCACCCCTGTATGCGTCTTGTTTGTCTTGTCTGTTAACCTCCCCTACCTACCTCCCCAGCTATACCGACTTCCCGTACCTGACATACCACTCTCACCTGAAAAAAAAAAAAAGGGCAATCTGTACCCACAAAAGAATTACGCCCCATACATAGCTGCCCATTTTGCACACATGTCTGCTGGACATGTAAACTGGCAATTACAATTGGCTGTACAACAAATATTATTGTTGTCCTCACACCTCTCTCAGGGGTGGAAGGTTTCAAATTTCACACCAAATTACAAACATATGCACAGCTGTTGCTGACGAAGAAATGGGCAGCTATGGGCCTTTCCTACATCCCTCCAGCAAAACCCGAGCTTGTTTTCCTACTGTCCTACCCTCTTTGTGCCCTCTTTTTCACCACTTTCCTATCTCCCCATTTTCTTTTCTTTAAAAGAAAATAGCGCAGGTGTGAGCGAGAGTAAGCACTTTTAAGCAGTAGTAAGTGGGAGTGCTCTTCTGTGCGCTTAGCTAAGCATGTGTGCGCGAAGCTAAGCTGCAGTGCGCATGCGTGAGCTCCGCACAAACCAGCACTAACCCGCTTACAACTGCTTAAAAGTGCCTTAGTCAATCTGAATGACAAGGCCTGTAGTTTTCTTAGCAGCAAAATAAAATACCTCCCTCAGTCTCGAACCCAGGACATTGGAAACACTAGTCTGCATGACTTACCACTAAGCCATGACTGCTATACAAGAACATTGTGCTGAAAGAAATATATCATAAAATAGTGGGAATTAATGTAAAGGGAATATAGCAAGTACACAAAGCATGTCATGTATATTTACTGTCAAATCTAGTGGATTTGTAAAATAGTACTGTGTGATGAGAAACAGTCATGCTAGTTGGTAGCTACTAGGTAATAATGTCACAGTAGCATCTGGCAAGCCACACACATACTCAGAGCAGGATAAACACTGTTGAATAGTTAAGAGATCAGACATAGCAACTGTGACTGAGTTACAGGGATGTCCCTGATGTGAAAACAAATGTAAACTGTGCCCACTGACACCCTGTCAAATGCACTAACAGTAGGCAGAAAGGTGTCACTACAGATGCAATGGTAACTATGAATGACTGAAGGTATGCACCACCTGCACGTCACAAATGATGCACTAATACATATGTTTGAAATAACCCACAGTCACAACTGCAGAATATCAGAATATGTCATTGGAGTATCACACTGCTATGTACCATTCCATGAGGCTGATAAAATATGCACCTGAGAGTATCTGAGGCCTGCTCAGCAGCATGATCAAATACCCTTGTAAGTGTCAAGGCCCACACCATGGCCAGACCACACTGCATGCAGTAACACCCTACCACAACAAACACATAGGGAATTGCTGCCCAAACAGATTTAGCAAGCATTACAAGCTGTGAATGTAAATGGAAAATAGGAAAGGCATAGCAACACATTACAGGAAAGACACCTAGCAGGTATACAAGGAGTGAATGTAAAGGCCAAATATTGAAGCCATAGCAACAGATTGCAAGAGCCACTGCTATATACCAGTTACACCACAATCCCCACAGGAAAGCACACACACCCATATACACAGTATTACTAGTTGTAGGTGTCAGTTTACATACACACGGAGAAGAGGACACTGGAGGAAGGAATACTCAGCTTACAGAACAACATGCATTGCAGTGTCTACAACACAGCCTGAAATATGAGAGACATACCAACCCTTACACTCACAGAACAGTGTCCACAGCAAACCAGCATGGTCCCCACCCTGATAATCTGAAAGGGCTACGCCTACCTAACAGACCTTTTTATAGCACAGTCCTGTAATCACAGTGAGAACTACAATCACTACACAACAGGCTGCATGCAATTAGTAAATGCTGGCTAACAATTGGTGCAGAGGCCATCACATGGACATGTGCAAATACCTACAAAAGCATCCTGTACTCCCAGTCCACACATGCAATACTTTCATTGCACCCGCTAGAGGTAGAGAAAGAAAGAGAGAGAGAAAAAGAAAGAAAGAAAGAAAGAAAGAAAGAAAGAAAGAAAGAAAGAAAGAAAGAAAGAAAGAAAGAAAGAAAGAGAAAGAGAAAGAAAAAAACCTGTAACAACAAAACAAAGAGGCTGACAGCAGGCCAAGTAACTGCAAGCCTATGCAAACAGCTGCAACAAACACAGGTAATGTAAAGTACTACTAGAATAGTCTACATACTGTGAACCCTCGAGATGTGTTATTGGTCTGTATCTATGTATATGAAGATGTGCATAGGGCCGGGGACATACTGCAACTGTCACTGAAGGCTCTACATACATATGTATGTGAAGGTAGCTATGTGCACATAGCAATGTAGGTTGTAGTGCAATGTACAAGTAGGTTGTACAGTAATGGATGTTCAGCAGTACGTTACTGTGTGTATACATATGTGGAACTAAAAAGGAGTATATATATATATATATATATATATATATATATATATATATATATATATATATCTAACATGTGTATACGTATGTATATCGAGATATATATATATATATATATATATATAATATGCATATGTGTATACATAGATAGAGAGGGATGTAGAAATACATAGACGTATATAGTTTCACAGTGTCATAATTTAGTACTAGGCTATCTGCAGACAGTGTATAGAATAGATTTATAAAATTGCGCCTCTGTATAGTAGTGACACAGTGAAGGCCCCCGTACATAATAGCATTAGTTTACTGTGCCTCTGTCTACTAGTGACACAGAGATGACCCCTGGTGTAAACCTATGATCTCCCATCCACTCGTCAAGAATACACATGAAGAGTGTTAGTGAGGGTCTCTGCCTAACATGAACTGGGATCCTGTTTCACAGTATGGGAAGCCTCTTAGTGATGGATCTGTCCCTACAGCATGTCCTATTCATATGTGTGCTGAGGTTTAAATCTGTAGCTGTTGTGGTTTTGATGGATTTGGATTGTATGAGGTGGAACATGTCCATCAATACCTGATTGGACATGGCCTTGTACATCAGGCACAGATCACCCCTAACTAGGCAGTATGCTATGGAATAGAGCATGAGTTACTTTAGTCTGGCAGCATATGAAAGTTGTTGGAGACCCTTGATCCTCCTGGTGATGTACTTATGGGGTCCCCCTAGCTGTTGCAAGTGCCAGGTGAGGTACATACCAAATGGGGCATAGTACACAGTCATGAGCCTGATAAGGGAGGAGTATAGAGGTACAATGACCCATTTTGATCTTTATGTGAATCCCTTCATGATAAGGTGGGCAAGGTAGGAAGTCTATCCAACCACTTTGGCAACATGGGTGTCAAATGAGAGGTCAGTATCGATCAGTGTCACCAGGTCTCCGATTACTTTGTCTGTACTCAGTGGGTTACTGTCTATGTGATAATATGTGGGTACCTTGTCCATCTGAATAGGTATGACTATACATTACGTGGCATGCAGTTTATGGCCATGACTCCGGCACCAGTTGTCGGCTTCCATGAGGCCTTTCTGTAAGATGTATGTGTCAGATGGTGTATCGACTATGGCACCTAGTATGCAGTCATCTTTGAACATTGTCAGCCACTACCCTCCCATGTCTGCTTCCACATCTGAGAAATATATGCTGAACATGAGCGGTCCCAGGACAGAGCCCTGTGGGACACCACTTGTGACTGGCTCCGAGTCTGACATGGCACCAGTGAGTTTGACTGTAGGGTTTCTATCCGTTAGCCGGTTTGCAACCCATCTTGTGACATATGGATTTACATTTCAGCAGTTGATCATGTCTATGATGCCAGAGTGCGGTATTGTGTCGAAGGCTGTAGGCAAGTCCAGGTAGGCTGTATGGACCGCTGTGCCCTCGTCAATGGCTCTAGTGACTGATTTGAAAAGGTCAACCAGGTTCATAAGGCAGGATCTGCCCTCTACAAAGCCAAACCGGGTGGGATCAAGTGTCTAAGTCCCCAATGTCTCTGTGTATGAGTTCCATAATGATTCTTTCCATAGCGTTGCAGACCAGGCTGGTTAAACTTATGGGGCAGTAGTTACCAGGGTCTGTAGAGGTGCCTCCTTTGTGGAGTAGGACTACTGTTGCTGTATGCCAGTGTCCAGGTACATATGCTGTAGTAAGGCTACGGTTGAATAGCATTTAATGTGCGTGTGTAGCTCCTCTTGGAGTTCATGTAGCATGCAACCTGCGATACCGTCGGGTCCCATTGATGCTGTGTTTACAGATTTGCTGAGGTTGGTTCCCAGCTGGACATCTGAGATGACAGGGAGGTTACAGTCAGCTGGGATAAGTAATTCCTCATGTGTGGGTGAGGGAGGGGAGAAATCTGCACTGAACCTGTCTGCCAGAATGTTGGCATTATCTGTGTGTTCAGTGTAGCTTTTGTCACTGTGAACTAACTTTGAACATATCTGAGGGTTCCCACCCAGATGTGTAACATAGCAGAAGAAGGCCTTGTGGTTATCTGTAGTGTCCATAGCAATGTCCCTCTCATTGTTGGCCTTGCATGTTTGTGCGACAGAACGTATCTTTCTACTAGTGCTGATCAGAGATGCCTTATCTCTATGGAATTCTGCTCTGCCGTGCAGTAGCTACCTACTGTTGTTATACAATTTGTTCAATGCTGGGGTCCACCAGACAGGACGCCTGCTCTTGGTGGAGAGGGTCTTGGTTTTATTTGAGATTGCATGATCCATGCATTCTTAGAGATGTCCGTAGAAAGCATATGTGAAGGTGTCTGCATTGTGGGATGTGGTTTCCACTGGCCCAGTGGGCATAAAGGATACCAACTCAGTTATAAGAAGTGTAAAGTCGGCATGTGAGAGGTTTCCCACTGTAGTCTTTTGTGTTGTGGGGGAGGTGGGATATGTATATCCAGGGGGATTAGTCTGTGGTCAGATGTGACTAGTGAGGGGTATACTTCTGGTGTGTAGCACATTGTCCCCATGTTTGTGATGATCAGGTCTAGTATATTATCTCCCCTTGTGGGAGAGGTGACTAGCTGTTCCATTGCATTTGACTTAGTGAATTCCAGGAACCTTTGGGCTAGGGTGTTTGGGGTAGAATAATGCACCCAGTGTATGCTAGGGTAGTTGAAGTCTCCCAATATGATGGTGTGTGGTGGGACATTCATATCCTCCAATGTATTCAGGAAGGCTGACTTTGGTTCCTGAGATTGGGAGGGTGGTCTGTAACATGCTACCAGTTGTATAGCAGGTTTGCCTACGGTTATCTGCACCTGGATGGTCTCTGATGTTTCATGTGTTGCCACTAACCTGGAGGTGTGGGTGTCCTTCATGAATATGAACACACCACCTCCCTTTTTGTTTTGTCCCGAGTCCTGGGGCCAAAAAGCATGATACGAGGTATAGCCTGGTATCACTGGTGTGCTCTCAGGAGCCTTGAACCAGGTTCTCACTTACTGCACAGACATCGAGTTTGGTAGAATATTTACGTACAGATATATGTAATACACACATACATATATAGATATATGTAGCTACATATACATATACAGATAGATCTGACTGACAACAGATATGTCTGTATATGACTATCTCTCTCTCTGTCCCACCCCCTCTCACTCTCACTCTCACTCTTCCTCTGTCTCTCTCTCACGCTCTCCCCCTCTCTCCCCACATCTATATGTATATATCTACATCTATATATACATATTATATATATATATACAAACATATATATATATATATATATATATATATATATATATATATATATATATATATATATATATATACAGATATAAATATATCAATATATATATACATACATATATATATATATATATATATATATATATATATATATATATATACTGTGTGAAGCACATGTGTGCAGATGTCTTGCAACAGGTGCCTGGTGTCAAAGGCATGGAGTGAACACCAGTGTGGATACTGGAGTACCATACCCCATTCAAAAACACTGACACCAGTAACCACCACATATGTGCATGCCTGCCCACCACTGCATGTGTCAGGGGGGAACAGGGGCAACAAGTGTACAATAGGCTCCCCATTGATATACACAGTGGCACACTAGTCCTGTAATACCTGTACATGGAATGTGTCAGCGGACATGGTGTGTCAGCTATGGACATGTAGGTCACTGTACCCCTCCACACCCCACAATGTCCTACACGGTATGTACCTCCCATGACAGCTACAGATATGGAGAAGGACACAGACATATGCAAGTAACTGTGTCAATGCACTCAAACACAATACCAATGCAGAGTAACTGACAAGACCACAGAGCGCACACAGACTACCTACATAGAGGTTACCACTGCTGGATATACATAGTTCGGTCACACACATGACTGTTGTCTAACAACCATGGTAACACCTCCAACATCCACAACACAAATTACCTATGTCTGTCGTCCTTGTCACTGCAGTATAGAGCACATGGTGGAGGTACAGGACCCTACCCACAGATACGACATACCCTGTAGTAGACCACACAGAATTAAGAAGCAAGGCTCCCCATGACTAGATGTCGGACATACCCCTGCTGAATGTTATGCAGATAGGTAATATGCCATATGAGTCACCCTGTGTAACTGTTTGTAAGGAGCAGGTACGATCATAACACATGTGTCACAAGGGGCAGGGTAGCATAACAGTATGCTCATGTAGGCCCAGGCCCAAAAGCACACTACCTACCTAAGACACAATGCACATCCATGAACACATTGCAAACAAAATATGTGAGGTGGAATGAGTGTGCCAGTGACTGGGTGCATGTTGTGTACTGATGTGATTGCTCACCATGACTCTCTGTCTGTCATGGTAGTGTGTGTCCTTGGTGTGAGGCCAGAGACAGATGTGTGAGGTATTGCGATCAACACATACTACATTGCCATATGTTGTGCTGTGTTACCCTGTATGTCACTGTGGTGTAGGTAGGGTTATGGCAAGTAAGAGTAGTGTGCATTACCAGTGAAATATGTAACGTGCATTGTGTGCAGTGCATGGGCTGTTAATGTTCCCCATACAGTACCTTGATACAAACCCCCAGTGTGAGGTTGTGCATTGTACCTGAACCAGTGTGTTGACTGCTGCAGTATACTAGTCTGTCGTATGGAGTGTGCCAGGTACTGTTGCACAGTTGTCAGATGAGCACTGATATCTGGTCATTTACATGTGTATCCCCCAATAGACAGACAGATGCTATATATGGGGGTTAGGTTATATCACTACAGTCGAGTATTATGTGTATTATGTGTGCCATAGTTTGCTGACAGATATTTCTGACATATTTTCCTTCTCCTTTTCAGGGCTATGGTTCACCAGCGGAACCCTGTCTACTCCGCTGCAGAGGAGGAATAGATACACCAGAGCCTGGTGCGGGATTTTGCAGTACTCTTTTCCCACACCAGCCAGAACCAGCAGGAGAGGGCTGCACTGTGGCAAGACCTGGTCCATCGGGTAAATGACATAGGCACACATAACCGGACATATGAGCAAGTATGCCATCACTGCAGTGATTTAATTAGAAATGTCCATCAGCGTGCGTCGGATATCCACAGGCAGCAGCTTGCCACAGGTGGTGGGGTTTCTAGACATCCCCCCCTCACCAGACTGGAGGGACTACTCCTAAGTGTTGTGGCTCCAGCCCAACAGCAACAGCAGCAGCATACATGTGTAATGATGGAGGCTGGAGCCACACAGCAGCAGGACACGGAGCATGCAGGTAACATGCCATGTGTATAGTTGACCATTCTGTACACTGTTAGGTTAAGCATGTGTGAGGTGTGTCCTTGTTTTGTAGCTGTAATCTTGGTAATTATTGTACAAGAGTGATATCCTCAATATCAGCAGTACACCTGTGGAAGCTAACTGTTGCACTACTGAACTGTATCATGCCCACAGTATCAATGGCACAGTTGTGCCCACTGACAATAAATGTCTCTTTTCTGCAGGTCCCTCTGGTGTAACAGCAAGGAAGCCTATCCATGCTGGTGAGTGTGTAATACCATTACCTTCAATACTCTTGATACTAACAGTAATAATAGGTTGAAGCAGTAGTGCTATGTGTTTGATTGCAGGTGTGTTTGTGTCTGTGTGTTTATATCTCATATACTGAGGTGTGTGCATGTGTGCATGTGTGCATGTGCGCATGTGTGCATGTGCCCATGTGTGCATGTGTGCATGTGTGCATGTGTGCATGTGCGCATGTATGCATGTGTGCATGTACGCATGTGCCCATGTGTGCATGTGCACATGTGTGCATGTGTGTATCAGTGGTGACATTGTGTACACATTGTAAACTGTGTTTCCTGTCTTACTCCCACAGGTTCTGGTGCTGCTCTGGTGTTGTGCAGCAGGGAACCTGAATCAGCTGCTGTGGATAGTGATAATGATGATACCTGTGTAATGGCACAGGTAGGTGTGCCAGAGTCCGTCATTGGTCAGCCAATTGACACTACACAGCCATCGACCCCATCAATGTGCACAGTCATCCTGCCAATACATCCTTTGTCACCAATGTCCCTAGGTGATGGACAGGATACAGTGGGCATTGATCAGGGTAATGTGGTATCGGGGGCACATGCATCCCCACACAGCAGCCATGGCCAGGGTCCTGACATGGTACCACACAGGCAGACGTCCAGGGGTTCTCGTGGGAGCATCCATGGGTGTACCGCCCCTGTCAGACATGCCCACAGAGTTCTTTCAACCTCAGCTATGTTTCGGGCTGTAATACAGGCACAGTCACGTATGGAATGGTACACCAGACAGGGTCTGAGGGAGCTGAGAACATGTCGCACAGCCATGAGTGACTTCACCAAGGTCATTGACAGACGTTGGGGGGACACATTAGATCTGTTCCACAACTACATGTCCATGAGCCAGGGCAATGTTGGACGGTTGAGGTGTCGACATGGCCGTATGCCAGCAACAGCAGCAGCTGGCAGCCGTTGTGGACGACAACAGACCCGCGGCCATTCACATAGTGCCAGCAGCAGCCCCAGCAATGCTGGGTCTGTGCTGTCATCAGACCGCCCCAGGAGACCACATGCACGTGGCGCTGGACAGTCCCAACAGGGACCTGTCTCCAGTCACCAACCATCTGCTTCTGATGACAGTACCCAGTCTGGCTTAGTACCTGATACGGTCTGTAGCACCCCTGCCAGGCACAGGTACCATGTCGTGGCCACAGACAGTGATCTGTATAACCTGGCAGGTACAGACTGTGGCTGTCCACAAACACCTGTATATGGCAGCCATGAGGTGGGACTGTGTGCATTCATACACACATGCAAAGTGATAACACCTAGGGCTAACGCATACACGCACACACTGCATCAACATTGCCCCATCTTGTACTGCTGTCCCTCACCAACACACACACACAGACATGTCAATTGGTTGTATCAGTGGCAGACTCAGGCATACCAGGTACACACCCTGTGCATATGATGAAACTGTGCCACCTCCTGCAATCTGTAAAATCGGTGCAGAAACAGGTTAACATGGTGCTGATGCACAGGGTGACTACATAGACGTGTTGTAATAGTATGATGTTGACAACAGTACAGTGTAATGATATCATTGTGGGTATATACCAGCATGCCTGCTGCAGTTACAGTATGAATGTCATTGTATTGTTTGTACACCCATAGTAATTACCACAGTGTACTGTCTGCACATATTTGCATACTGGTGGTGAGGCTGTCAAGGGATGGCCACCTACATAGGTAGCACAGGGGATACAACAATGTACATATTGATACTCAATGATGGTCATGTCAACTGCGAGTTGCATGCTGTCCACACACGACTCTGCAATGCGGATGTTTGAGGATGTTGATATCTGTGCAGTACTACACAACAGGTTCAAGGCTCACAAGAGCACACTAGCACTACAAGGTCACACCTCATACCATGCATGACAGCACCAAAACACAGAACTAACTATGACAGGAGGGAGAGTGTCCATACATGTCAAGGATACTGTGGTGCCAGGACAGGTAGCATACATCATACTAAGTCTGGAACTGCTGAGTGAGGGCTCAGTGTCTGTTATTTGACATGTGTATTATTACAGGTATGAGCACTTGGGTATCAGTCCAGTTATTCAACATTACGAAGGTACGTGGTCTATACACTTGTGGGGGGTGTGGCTGGACCCAGCCCGTCTGACCTGTGAATGTCTGGGTACAGGCTTATAGTGCCTGCATATATGCACTGTTACCTACTGGAAGTCGTACACCTTGTTTGTTGTAGCATAGTCTACATACAGGCCTGCTGACTGTAGCTTTGTTTGTATGCATGTTTGCTTGTTATGTTCCTGAAACACTGATTCCACCTGCAGTGCAGATTTACAGTGCCTATGTGGATCCCTAGTGACATCTGTATTGCTTACTGTACTGATGTCCATGTCTCACTTGACAGAACGTCACTGTTTGTCCTGTTTGCATGTAGCTTGCCTGTAACACATTGCATATGACTTACCTTGCATTTGCTCAAGACAGCATTCATATATACCAGCACTAACAAATCAGGAGCACTACACCCTCACATAGTCACCTTGAGTACCTTGTTCACCATTGGCCCTATGTGTCGTTACTTAGTATGGGATTCACAATGCTATGGTAGCATGTGCAAAGGTCACCTGTCGATCTACTCTCAGGTACAGTTGGTGAATCTGTGAGTCATGTGGCAATGTTACAGCTGTCTCATGTACACAGACAACCCTCTCCCCTTCCCATACACTTACAAAACATGTGAGAGATGCAACCACATAGCCAAACTGGGGGCTAAGCTCTCTTAACTCAGCACAGGCATTCCCTGTCAGGTGGAGTGGGATACTACAGTGAATACAGTACCAGTCTCCCATAGACCTGCCACGACCGCAATCCAAACACAGAAACACACAGGTACACTATTGGACTCTCAGAATAGCATCCTGCCTGAGCAGCTGACACCTGCAAAGCAGACACACAAGCAAACGTTAAGCCAGAGCAGAGCACGTGCAACACATAGCTCACAAAGCCTGTGTGCCAAACAGTCACAGGCCATACGGCTTGACAACACACCTGCTACAGTTGTATGAGGTACCTCTATCGTCAGGTACACTGAGGTCCTGCTCACCAGGCTGAACAAGGTGACGGTCATGCTGAGCTGCCCGTCGGGCACTATGATCCACCACATAACACAAGCATACCGGTCACTCCAAGGCATGTAGAAGTATGAGTCAGTCATTGTCTGTGCCAGTGTGTATGACCTCTGACGCACCTCCCTGAACTACATGTTAGGGGACCATAGATGGGCTCTCTGAGCTTGTGGCACAGGTTGGTATGACCCTGGCCTTGAGTAGCATCTTACCCTCACCAAGAATGCTGCCACAATATGTAGACAGGATGATCAGTTTCTGCAATTAACGTATGTTTCAGTGACATTCAAAGGGGATACAATGCCTGTCAGTGTGGGATTACATGCTGGACAAGCCACATTGCTTTGCTTGGGACAGCTTGCACCTGTCACCCATGGGTTGTTGTATATTGGCAGAGGCTGTTGCTACACACATAGTGCCTTTGTATGCAAGGCTGACATTACATAGCCACCTACACAGGTATCACATGGGATAGGACACTAATAGAAATGTTACTCAACAGCAGCAGTGTAAACCTCAAGATGCATGCAGTGGAAACTGTCCTTAGCATGGGGTACAGCAATATCCATGCAGTAACAGACTCCTGGTACAAGGCTCCCAGGTGCACACCATCACTGCCAGGTCATTCCTGATACCATGCTTGTCGTCCCCTACACATGCTCCAAACCAGAACAGGGGGGAATGTATCCAAAGCCACCTCAGATACACACACCCCCAGGTTGGTGGCACTGCACAAAGCATCAGAGCCTATCCATGTGCAACTAACAGTGGGTTAGACTGCCTTCAGGTTCATAGCCTGGCACACACCACACTCCCATACCCAGGAAACCCACTTGGCCTTCCTGACAACACTGGGAATATGACGGTCTCTACACACACCATTATATGGTTGGACTGTGACTACCCAAACATAGAGTGTGAGCATTACTCTAGCTCCAAGACCCTATCTGAAGGGTTCTTAGCATTCATTCCCTGCATTGCTATGGAACAACTTGTTACCACTCCCACAAGGGTTCATCACCAACATGTGGACTATATGCTCCAGACCAGTCATGTATCCCTCGCTGGTGGGATGACACCATCTACAACCCACAATGTCTAGTCACATACCACATGCAGCCCCTGCACAGAACACCACAGTCATACAGTTGTCTGATGCATATTCCATGTATTCACATGAGGCAGGCTTCAGACATGGGAACTATTGCAGTTCACATGTACATATGTGTAGGTGGCACACACATACATCATGTGTGCATTGACATTACTGATATAATGTATGTCGTGCAATATTGGGAACAACACCCCACACACATGGACAAACTGTGTGACAAAAATACACATGGAGTTTGTGAAATACAAACCCCTACCTAACTATGTTAGATCACTTGTGAGAGATGCAGTAGCAGAGTGTGCTATTTGCATTACTGGGAGGCTTGCTTTTTCCTGCTGTACTTATAGGGTGCTGACATCATCAGTGTTTAGACAGTGGAATATGCAGCATGTGTTGTGTAGTAATAGTTGCTAAAAGGGACATTTTTCTTACACATGGAATTGCACACACTACTTCCCCACACACATTCATACACACACACTGTGCACTATGCAGGATTCAAACCCCTACCTAATTATGTTATGATACCTGTGAGAGACACACTAGCAGAGCAAGCTATTTGCATTACTGAGAGGATTGCTTTCTCCTGCTGTACTTATAGGGTGCTGACATCATCGGTGTTTAGACAGTGGAATATGCAGCATGTGTTGTGTAGTAATAGTTGCCAAAAGGGACATTCCTCTTACACATGGAATTGCACACACTACTCCCCCACACACACTGTGCATTTGGAGGATTTAAACCCCTACCTAACTATGGTATGACACTTGTGAGAAACGCAGTAGCAGAACACGCTATTTGCATTACTGGGAGGATTGTTTGCTCCTGCTGTACTTATAGGGTGCTGACATCATCAGTGTTTAGACAGTGGAATATGCAGCATGTGTTGTGTAGTAATAGTTGCCAAAAGGGACATTTCTCTTACACACACTACTCCCCCACACACATTCACACACACACTGTGCACTTGCAGGATTCAAATCCCTACCTAACTATGTTATGACACTTGTGAGAAATGCAGTAGCAGAGCGCGCTATTTGCATTACTGGGAGGATTGTTTTCTCCTGCTGTACATATAGGGTGCTGACATCATCGGTATTTAGACAGTGGAATATGCAGCATGTGTTGTGTAGTAATAGTTGCCAAAAGGGACATTTCTTTTACACATGGAATTGCACACCCTACTCCCCTACACACATTCATACACACACTGTGCACTTGCAGGATTCAAATCCCTACCTAACTATGTTATGACACTTGTGAGAGACGCAGTAGCAGAGCACGCTATTTGCATTATTGGGAGGGTTGTTTTCTCTTGCTGTACTTATAGGGTGCTGACATCATCGGTGTTTAGACAGTGGAATATGCAGCATGTGTTGTATAGTAATAGTTTCAAAAGGGACATTTCTCTTACAAATGGAATTGTACACACTACTCCCCCACACACGTTAACACACACACTGAGCACTTGCAGGATTCAAACCCCTACCTAGCTATGTTATAACACTTGTGAGAGACGCAGTAGCAGAGCATGCTATTCAGATTACTGGGTATAATTTCTGCTCCTGACATATGTATAGTGTGCTGACATCATTATGGATGAAGAGGTATGTACATCTGTTACTATCCATCAGTACAGGGGAGAGCATATCTATGCATTAACTTTGCACAGGCACAGTGGCCTACTGTACTGCAGAGGCAGATGCCAAATACACTGTGGATAGCCTTCTGTATTCCCTAGGGACAACAGTCTAGTATTGCACTCTACGGCCATATGTTTACCTGTCAGATGCAAGTATCTGTTGCTCATATACTGTTTGTGGGTCTTTATTGCCATAGCCTTCCTTATCTCTATAAACAACTTGTGTACTGTGGAAGATGTTTGCATATGAGTGGGATCCAGTACTTTACTTATGTCTCTGTTGTAACGTCACTGTGTGCACTGGGCAGATGTCTGTATTGTGGGAGGTTCCTGTGTTAACACATACAAATGCCAGATATATGTGTGCAACTGCTGAACTGTGACATGGCCTAAGTGTGTGAGCATGCCCAGTTCGCAGTTTGTATGGCTTCTTGACTGACACGTCTCATTTATCTAAGTGTGCGAGCATGTCCAGTGTGACCTTTCCTTATGTTGGGATCTGTGGACCACCACATTTGTGTTTGCGTGTGGACGCCATCTATATATCACATGTACAGTTGAGTGTTGGACATCAGGTTGTGTTCTTACTGCCCAACTGCTTTGTGTCTGAACCTAACAGGCATTATGCTGTGCCTGCAGGGTCGCCATTGGATAGTTTGCATACAGTTGTCATCATCCTTTCCTGCTGACCAAACAGTTGTATTGTCATATAGTGTATTGGTGCAGTACTTTCACTGTGGTGGACAGTATAATCGTTTTCAGTCCTATCACTGCTTGTAATATTTATAGTGAGCACACCAGACTGGTTGAGGGCCAGTTGTGCAGATATGACCATGTTGCATTTTGTTCAGATATGGACAGCATAGTACATGATTGTCCAACATTGTTAATGTATTCCACAACTTGTGTGGACAGTGACAAACAATGGCCATGTGCCCTAGTCCATTTGTAATGCTAGTCAGAGAGTGTTTGTCCTTCAACACACATTTACTGGTGTTTGCCATGACATATGTCACGGTTAGTGTGCTGTGCCTCTGTCTACCCGTGACATACAGGTGATATCCAGGGTACACCTACCATCTCCCATCCAGTCATCATGATTCCTCTGGATGGCAGTCACTGAGGGACTCCCTGGATAACCTGTAGTGGGAGTTTAGTCGTGAGTGGAGTGAGCTTCTGGGTTATGGACCAATCGGTGCAGCATGTCCTGTTTATGTCTGTGCTGGTGTTCAGGCCTGTCAGCTGCATAGGTCACCAGCATTCAGAGTTTACATGGTGCCAAATGTCCATTGATACCAGGTTGGTCATGGCTCTATACATCAGGCACAGTTCACCTCAAGCTAGGCAGTATGGCACTGTGTGGAGCTGCAGTTTCTTTAATCAGGCGACACATGGCATCTGTTACAGCTCTGCGATCCTCCTGGTGGGGTATTTGTGGAGTCTTTCCAGTTGCTGCAGGTGTCTGCTACGGTACATCCCTGAAAGGCCATTGTACACAATTGTGAGGCTGCTGATGGATGACTGGAGAGGCACATTGACCTACCCTAACCAAGCTGTTCTTACCTTCATGATTAGGTGGGTATACGGTATGTTTCTGTAACCACTACAGACACATGGTTGTCACATGCAGGATATCTATCACCTTGTGTCCCCAGGTCTCTTATTGCTCCTGATGTACTTACTGGGTTAACACATATGTGGTAATTTCTGGCCATGTACTATGTTTCCACAGGGGTTGACTGTACACTATTCTGCATTTAGCTTGTTGACATAGCTGTGGCACCACTTGTCTGTTTCTATGTGTGCCTTTTGTAGGTTGCTTGTGTCAGCTGGAGGGTGCGATATGGTGGGCAGTTTGTAGTCCTCTGTGAACCTGTTGGCCTGTACCTATGTGACATATATAGCATACAAGAGAGGTCCCAGGACCATGCCTTGTGGGATGCCAGTTGTACCTGGTTTGCAGTCTGCCATGGCTGCAGCATGTCTGACCAGGTCAGTTCTGTCCTTGAGCTGGTTTGCAACCCATCTACTTGCATAGGGGTTTATAGTTAAGCTGGTGAGCTTATCTGTACCGCCAACTAGGGTATTGTATGGAAGGGTTTAGCAAGGTCCAGATAGGCTGTGTGATCCACATTCCCCACATCAATGGCCTTGGTGTACGTTTCACATGTGTCAGACATGTGTAAGGGGCAGGATCTGCCCTATGACAGCCACACTGGGTAGGGTCCAATGTCTGTAGGTACCCAATCTCGTTATTCATGGGATCCATGATCATCCTCTCCATTACTTTGCCAACCTAGATAGTCGGGGTTGAGGGGTGATAGTTTGCAGTATCCATTCAGGCACCCCCTTTGTGGTGTGGGACCACTGTTGCTGTACACTGCTCTTTGGGTACATATCCTGTGGTAGGAGTGATAGTGCGCAGTACTGCTATTTGCTGTTCCATTCTTCTTACAGTACTTGTTGGACACAACCCAGGACAACATCTGGTACCATTGATGTTGTGTGCTGTGCTTTGTGGATGCTGGCTGTTACCTCAGCATCTGCAATGTCAGGGGGCCAGCACTCTCCTGGGATAGATATTTGGCAGTTAGGTGCTGGTGGGGAGTTTGCAAGGAATCTGTTCGGTAGGCTGTTGGCAATGTGTGTGGGTTTGGTGTATTGTTTGTGATATTAGAGTGCTGCAGAGCATATCTGTGGATTATCACCATAGTTCCTACCATCAGGTAGGACAGCTGTGTGATAATCCTTTGTGTCCTGCACAATTTGTATCATCATAGGTTCATAGGTTCATACTAGGCTATCTGCCCTGGCCTTGTTTGAGCACAGACAGACTGTGTGTAGGTTTCAACACCCCTTGCAATGTGCATATTATGCCCATGTAGGGTTGAATTTACTAGATGTGACACAGGGATGGCCCCCAGTATACACCTACTATCTCCCATGCACTTCACCAGATTTCTCTTGTTGAGTTTGAGTGTGGAGCTCAGCCTATCATGGACTGGGATTCTGTTCCAGAGTGTCAGGAGCCTCTGGGTTATGGATCTGTCCCTCCAGCACATCCTATTTATCTATGTGTGGTGGTTCAGATATCTCACTGTGGTGTCTCTGCTGGATTTGGGGTTTCTGCAGTGGAGCATGTCCATTCATTCTGGATTGGACATGGCCTTGTACATCAGGCATACATCACCTCTGACTAGGCAGTATGCTTCTGAATTGGGCTGTGGTTTCTTCAGCCAAGCTGCAGATGTCCGATGTTTGGACCCTTTATCCTGTTGGTGAGGTACATTTGGGGTCTTTCTAACTGCTGCAGGTGTAAGGTAAGGTACATCCATACTGGGGCATTGTTGTCATGTATGGGCCGGATAAGGGAAGAGTATGGGGGCACAGTGACCTCTCTTGCTCTACATGTGCATCCTTTCATATTAAGGTGGGCAATATAGCAGGTCTTCCTGGCCACCTTGGCAATGTGAGTGTCACATGACAGGTTATCGTCCACTTATGTCCCTAGGTCCCTGATTACTTCTTCCCTACATAATGGATTGCCACCTATGTCATACTTTGTGTGTGCCTTGTTTGGTATTTGTTGAGACATTCATACTCTGCAGTGTCTTCAGGAAGGCTGGCTGAGGTACCTGAGTTTGTGAGTGTGGTCTGTAGCAGGCTTCAAACAGGTACACAGTTTGAGCCAGTGTTACTTGCCCGTGGATAGTCCATGCTGCTTCTTGCTGTGGTACCAACCTGGGGGTGTGGTTATCCTTGATAATTACTGGTAGCCACACTCCTATTGTCATGTGTTCCATGTTTTGGAGCTGTAGAGCATGGTATGAGGCATAAGCTGGTAGCATTAGGGTGCTCTTCTGGGCCTTGAGCCAGGTTTCTGTTACAGAACACATATTACCATTCTCCATGCTGTGGTGGGTTTGGTCTGCATGCACCTTGCAGGTTAGACTTCTGGCATTGCGTAGCATTACGTCCAGGTTATTATCCCTTGTGCTACCTATGGTGGTGGGTTTGTGTTTCCGGACTTAACTATTCAAGGCACAGTGGGGTGACAACAGCCTTTGCCAGTATCCACACAGCCAGGTGTGCTGGGTGCGTGCCATCCCTAGCAGGTGGGGCATCATGTCTTGCTCGGCATGTCAGCCCAGGCTGTCAGCCATGTGTTCCCCCTTGCTAACAGCAATACCTCAGCCAATTATTGTACTTGATTTTGTTGTCTTCATAGTGTGGCATCATGCTTGGTGAGGGTGAGATGTTAGGTAGGGTCTTCATGTTTGCATATACTAGGTGGTGTTACATTGCTTAACACATGGCAATCATGCCTCACGTGGTGCTGCAGGGCTGCCTCTGTCGGATGCACATACTACACTCCCTGTACATGTTTGAGAGCAGGTTGTGTCATGTTAGGCATCCCTGTTACTATATGAGTGAGTCAGAGAGGGGTATCATTCCCAGGGTTCCTACTGAGCCAGTGTATGTGCTATGCATTGCCTCTTTGCCAAGGCCAGGGCATACTGGGCATGCCTCCTTCTGCCTACTGGGGCAGGCTCAGGTTGTTCCTCCTCCGAGTCACGCTCTGCCTGTGATAGCCTTGGCAATGGTGGGGGGCTGTTTGTCCCGGCCCTATGCTGGTCCTGCTGCAGCTGTTTTTGCCGAATCATATTATGTAGCATAGCACATACCATGACAATTTGGGTACATGTAGTTGGTGAGTACTGCAAGGCTCCACCAGATGTGTCCAGGCACCGGAACCATGACTTGAGCAGCCCAAACACATGCTCTATTACATTACGTGTTTGTGCGTGTGCCTCATTATGGTGTTCCTGTTCAGGTGTGTGTGCGTTTCTGATGGGTGTCATCAGCCACGGCTCCAGTGCATATCCTGCATCCCCCACTAGGTGACCATGTGGGATGTCCCCACTGGCAAATGTCTGGTACAGCTGCGTCAAATGCCAGATATGGGAATCATGGTAGCTCCCAGGGCAGCCAGCACACACATTCATTATTATGCCCTGGGCAACACACATGACCTGGCAGTTGATAGAGGGGAAGACCTTGCGGTTAATGTAGGCCCTACCCCACTCACTGGCTGGTGCTTTGATGCGTATGTGCGTGCAGTCTATTGCACCAACTACCTCAGGGTATTCCGCTATTTGCTGGAAGAGACGCATATTGCTGGCCAATACCTCATGGGCATTGGGGAAATATACATGCTCACTGACATGTGCTGACATGGCATCCAGGAACTGGTGCAGTACCCTGGAGGCTGATGCCTGTGATATCCCCATCATATCACCAGTTAGTCTCTGGAGTGTACCTGTTGCTAGTATTCTTAGGCCAACACATACCTTGGTTTCCACTGGGATGGGTTCCTTTCTGTTGGTTCTGTGTGCGAGGCGTGGCCTGCACAGCTCAAAAATTTGCTGCAGGAGGTCTCTGTCCACTCTATAGCGCTCCACTATCTCCAGCTCATGTAACCCCTGGTAGGTGACCCTGAGCCTGTACACTCTTCTCCGTCTCCTCACTGTGGGTTGTCTGGTAGCATTTGCATTGTCACCACCCTCAGCAAGTCTCCTATTTCTCCTTATAACAGCTATGGCAGCCCCTAGCATGTTTGCTCTGAGTGCAGCTTTTTCAGTTTTCACTTCTACTTAGCTTACTCCTGTCTTGCAGTGTCTCTTGAGAGAAACATACTGCAATGCTGTTTGCAGTATTTTAAGTGCTGGGCTGGGCTTGTATTCTGCCTGTGTAATTGCCTGCTTCTAATTGTTTTCACCTGCTAGCTCTACCAGTATTCCCTGCTAGTTTCCTACTATTTCTTCTGCTTCCTTTTTCCTCTCTGTTTCCTCAGGGGGGAGCAGCACGCATACCAGCGAAAACACGCTCACAGTGGCTACCACACACGCACACATGCTTACATGGACTAGAATCTGCTTATTCGGGTTAAAACGCGCACACACCAATGCAAACAGGTTTACAGATCTTTAAACAGGCTCCTACATGCTTACTCTGCCTTACACGCGCGCACTCTGTCTTACTCGCGTCTTCCAGCGTGCACACGCGCGCATGCATGTACAGCAAGAAACTTTGGTGTTGGTCACAGTGTACACCTTCCATTTCTTGACTTTCCCATGCTTATCTGTTGACACTCCTCTTTTTATGCTGTGTGATTGACATCTTTCACATACCACTTTGCTCCAATGAGCTTGATTTCTTCCTGACATTCCTCCTGTGATGTCACCTATCTCCTACTCTGTTACTCCCCCTTATCTAACTCTTACACTACACGGAATGTGCTCATTTGCTATGTGACAGTGTGATCCACTATCCTACCACTCATTTACATAGGATTGCCTACTAATGCTTAGTTACATGTCTTACACTCAGCTTCCCTCCTTAGCAACCACTAGACGGTGTCCATGTTGTTTTTGGTCTGCTAGTCCCTGCATTGCAAATCCATGCATTACATAAAACCCACATTTGTGGGTTTCAAACCTTTATTTTTCTGTCTTATATAGCGCAGCCCATTTGCGTGGGGCTGCATTGCGTTTAAACCTCGCCGATCGCCAAAAAAAAAATATTTTATTTCATGTTTGCATCGGGTTACCATGCCAATGGCCACATATTTGGCCATTGGCATGCTGACTGCAACATTTGCACACTTTATTTGGAGCTGTCATGGCTCCATTGTGTTATTTGCAGTAACGTACTCAGTTGTCAACTGAGTACATTTCTGCACCTAACACGACTCTTACACGGGCTGGTTCCAGCTTCGTGGATCACTAATCTAACTCATTTGCATGCCTTTCGGCTGCAAGTGAGGTGATTAGCATATCCACGCCATTCCCGTGTAAGAGTCGTTTTAGCTGGTCTCTTACATGGGATTATGGGCTGTTCCTGGATTGCGATGGCTGCATGGAGTCTTACACGACTCTTAGACTCCGTGCAAGCCATCGTGAATCCTGCCCATCATATGTGATGATGTTTGCAAATGTAAACTTGCTGATATAGTTTGATTATTTTTATATAAATGTAAGTGCGCCTATGTTACAAGAGGTAATTGAATAAAGGTGTTAAAAAACATCATAAATAATGCAGTCCCAGACAGATTCTCAGGTCTAGATTCTTGTACAGCCAACTGTGGCAGTCTCCACAGGAAACTCACAGATTTACTTGCCTGGTTAACCCAGCACTCTCTTGCTATACTTATAGATAATGAGACATGTCTGAAAATGTTAGTAAAGAATGATTGGATTCTTCCAAACAGATATAACATACTATGACTAGCTAAAACACAAAAAGAAGGCAAAGTAGTGAGCTTATATAAAAACTGCTTCAACCTGTCCCACCACCATACTAACTCTCCACCATTTAGTACTGTTGAAATTCTTTTGTCTGCTTTCAAACTAAATAACCATACAAGTCTAACAGTTATAGGGATTATATACTCCCAGGTTACAACATCAACACTGCTGAAGAGTTTCTTATTAAGTCCTTTAAATATTGACTGGCAATCCTTCAACCCAGGCTCCAGTAATAAAACTATGAATGCATATAGCTTTATGCATCTCACCTCCACCCCAACTACATTCAACAAATTGGATTCTTACCAACAATTCAAACAAAATTGTCAAGACCGTCTCCCTCCATGACAGTTTAAACAATCTCACTACTTATGCTTTAAGAGATCACAAAGTCCATCACTTTAACCAATCTTGTAATCTTTCCTCCTTCCATAAAGAAACTTTCATCTACGATCTAATAACTGAAAACTGGAAGATATAGCAAACAATACAGCTTGATGATGTTGTACATCTTTTCATATCATCTTTCCTAAAATATTAAATTAACATGCCCCTATCAGGAATAAAATAATAAAAACAAATCCTTCTTCTTAAAATAATATCCACACACTTTAAAGTATGTCATAACAGTGATGAAAGTTTATTGCATGGCACTATTTTATAAAAAAGTAAACATATGGAGAATAATGAAAATGTATTTAAACAAAAATTAATGTATAAAGTATATACATTTTAAAGTATAAGACCTTGGTTCCTAAGGGTTTAAATAATGAGTTAAACTGGAAATGTTTGCTTTAAATCAATTGTTTTAATTAATTATTTGATTGATTAATTGAATGTAATTTAAGATTTGATATAAAAAGGGTGCTCTTTTTGTATTTGTAGTATTCCTTGCACCACCGAGGCGCTACAATAAAATAATTGTGTTTTACTACTTGGTTTCCTGGAGTATTACATTGAAAGCAGAATTGCAGTTACGTTTGGACAGTAGTTGTGATATTTCGTGGAAAGACAAAGGAGTGTGGTTGCGCTGTTTAATATGTCCTCAGATCCAGATGTAGATGTTCCCCACCCTTTTTGTGAGGAATCTATTCCTGCTTTGGGAGCAAGTAGAAGTTTGGGGTCCCAGGTGAGATCTAAAAGAACTATGGAACATTATTTAAATGGGGCACTGCATGTGTCCAGTTTAATTCCGAACAATCGCTCCATCAATCAAGGTACTGGTCCTATTTTAGATGCACTTATTATAGAAAGAACTAAAAGAGTAATTGATCCTTTTGTGACTCTGGGTCAGACACTGAGTGCAATTTCTATGGAAAAGAGAGAGATTTGCGACAAATTTGAGAGACTTTTGGAGAAAGAGACAAGAACATATTTTAATATTTTGGGTTTACAAAGACACATAGACCTTAAGATAACACCAAGGGGACTGAGGTTTATAAAAAGTCCAAGTTTGCCATTTGATTTGAATTGTCCTATGGAAAAACAATTCAGAAAGAGGTGGGTGAATGCTTCACATAGATGTGTAACCAAATGATTGCACATCTTGTTGGAAAGAGACCAAGTAGAACATAAGAAATTACAACAAGAATTAACATTTTTGTCTCATACTTTAAGCATGTCTCTGGGCAGTCAAAATGTTAATAATTTTTTGGAGAAAATTAATAATAAACTGTCTACTTTGGAAATGGACTTGATTGAATAAAAAAAAAATAACCAGATATCTCAATGATTATGAAGGGGGTGTGCTTTTTTGCCAATGTCCAATGGGAAGGCGAGGGATCAACGATGTCATCACATAAGTTTTAAAAGAACTCCCTCACCTTCCTTTCTGTCATCGGAGGGGACCAGCTACTATGCGAAGGATGAAAATGAAGACTTTCCTGAATTGCCACAGCCTCAGCAACCAGAAGAATATAGGAGGGAATTTCAGAGTGACGAGGACCAAAACCAGCATCAGCAGAGCCGGAAAAGGGGCAGAAATTATACCTATAATGAACATAACATGAATGAAGGCCAAAGAAGAGACTATAAGTACGGCCAGGGTAATGGACAACAATATAACAAAAAATTTAGATGGTAGTACAACAGAGGTATGTACTGAATTTAATCTTGTACTCAATTTATCTAATTGTAATTTAACAGAGGAACAGGTTACAGTTTTAAATTATGGACTCAAGTTTGTGCTCACAGAAACCGAGGGCCCACGTAGTAAAACAAGAAATATTTAGATTTATTCGTAAATTACATTTAAAATGTTATTTTGCCATGCAAAAAATGCTGTTAATGAGGAAGTTAATGAAGAATTTCATATATCTAGTAAAGTAGAAGACAGTTTTTATTCATGTCAATATGAATGGAGGGAATAAATGCTGTAATAAGGGAGACTGACCTGAATGCATCCTGTAATGTGCATGTATCTAGTATTCCTGTGTCAAACAAGCTTATTCCTGCTTTTGACAATGTACATATAAAACAGTTTGGTACTATGATAGGTTTTGGTGGTGAAAACATATGTGAGGAAGTCTTGAAAAATAAAAGAAAAGTGGAATACAACTTAACTTTTAATGAGTGGCAAGCATTAAAGGAACTTCAGAATAGGGAGGATTTAATAATAAAACCAGACGATAAAGGCAATAAGATAGTGGTTATGAATGTAGTTCAATATTATAAAATGTGTATGGAACACATAGAAAATAGGGAAGTTTATGAAAAATGTACAAAAGGAGTGTATGAACAAGCTTTAATTAAATATGAAATATTGTTGGATAAAAATGTGAGAGTAGGATATTTTACTGCAAAAGATGTAAAAGATAAGTTGTTTAATAGGAATCATGAAAAAGCTATATTTTATGCTTACCAAAGGTACAAAAAAGCTTTAGCAATCCCCCTGGTAAACCTATAATTTCAGCTTGCAGATATTTTCTTCATAATATGAGTATAGTACTATATAAAATATGTTTACCATATGTTCAGAAATCACTTGTATATATACAAGATAGTTCTGACTTTCTTAAAAAAATATCCCCCCTTGTATGGAATAAAGAGAAATATTGGTTAGTTCTTGATGTGAAAAGTTTATATACCTCAATCAGACATGATGATGGGTTAAAGGCTATTAAGTACTTTCTAGGTGACATTCCCTTCTCACATTTTGTTATGGAAATGGTTGTTTTTTATTTGAAGAATAATTATGTTTATTTTGACAATCAGATGTATAGACAAAAGCAAGAAATGGCAATGGGGGCAGCATTTGCCACTATGTATGCCAACTTGTTTATGTCATTTTTTGAAGTCACCTTTTTACGGAAGTTAAATTTTATGGAAAAATATGTTGATTTTTATTTTCGTTATATTGATGATTTAATTTTTGTTTGTGAAGGTGGATGGAGTGAGGTGGAGAGTTTTGTAACTGATTTGCATAAAAATCCATTTGGTTTATTTTTTGATGGTTTGCAAAAAGGAACAAAAGAGGTTTATTTGGATTTGATTTTAGAAAGTAAAGACTATGAAAGTGTCACAATCGATATACACAGGAAGTTTGATGATGGCAGCTAATATCTTTTCACAACTAGTTGTCCCCCCCCCCCCCCCCGCCCACGTAATAGATGCCCTACCTTATGGGGAATTGTTAAGGTTGCCTAAGTTATGTAATGATAAAGTTAACCTGGCACAAGAAATGGGACAAACAATATAAATGTTTATGAAGAGGGGTTACAATTTAAAGTCTATAGAAACAACACAGAAAAGGGTATTTGAAGGATATGGCAATGGAGAAAGAGAAAAAGTAATGAAAGAAGATTATCAAAGAAGTGAGTTAAGTAATCAAACTATGAAATATTCTATATATTATAATTCTATTTATAACATTAAAAGTGGGGCAATAGTTGACATGATTAAGTATTATTGGGAATATTTAGTACAGGACAAGTTTTGTCAAGTATTTTACCAAGGAGACCTTTTTTTTTCATTTAATAGAGATAAAAATATAAAAGATATGTTGGTTCATGGTACATTTGTTATGCCAGAGATGAATATTGGAAGGCCTTTATCACAACAAGGAACTTTTAGATGTAAGAATCATAGTATATGCACACATATTATTAATACGGTTGATAGTATGAACAGTGTTAAATTTATATCTAGAGGGACATACAGATGTGAAAGTAAAGGAGTAATATATGCATTGAAATGTCCTTGTCAATTGTATTATATAGTGGAGACTAAAAGAAAGTTCCGGGTTAGATTCATGGAACATTAAAGAGATGTAAGAAATCAAAGAGAAGAAAAATTAATATCCTCACACTTTAAAGTATGTCATAACAGTGATGAAATTTTATTGCATGGCACTATTTTTGAAAAAATTGAATGTAAGGAGACCAATGAAAATGTATTAAAACAAAAATTAATGTATAAAGAAAGTATATACATTTTAAAGTATAAGACCTTGGTACCTAGGGGTTTAAATAAGGAGTTAAACTGGAGATGTTTGCTTTAAATCAATTGGTTGAATTAATTATTTGATCAATTCATTGAATGTAATTTAAGATTTGATATAAAAAGGGTGTTTTTTTTGTATTTGTATTATTCCTTGAAGGCAGTTACACTGAGGTGCTAGAATAACATAATTGTGTTTTACTACTTGGTTTCCTGGAGTATTACACTGAGAGCAGAATTGCAGTTATGTTTGGACAGTAGTTGTGATATTTCGTGGAAAGGCAAAGGAGTGTGGTTGTGCTGTTTAATAAATCCTTCTTCTTGGCTTACCCACAAAACTAAATAACTTATGAATAAAAGGGATGGAGTACAGAAAAACTGGAAACAAACAAAAAAAAATCTAAAATATAAATACCTCAGGAACATGCCAAAAACAGTAATCAAGTCACACAAAAAATGTACACTAAACCACAAACAGAAATTTTTTAACAAACTCAGTGATTTCTGGACAAACATAAATCAGCTGTTAAATCCCGGCCAGCTTACTTGACCAACCACAACCTTAAAAACTCATTTTGACAGTATAGCCAGTCAGTTCAGTAAGAACTTCACAGAAACAGCAGAGTGTCTCTCTCTCTCTCTCTCTTTCTCTCTCTCTTTCTCTCTAATAGAACAATCACTAGCCTTTGCAATCCATTATTCCATAAATCAGAACTAAACACTAACTTTCTCTTTCCAAACATTTCCTATTTCCACTTAGAGTGTCTTCCTGAAAACTGAAACACAATGATCTAGCCTGGACAGCCTATAAACTGAATATATTGCAATGGCTGAAGATGCCCCAGCATACTCAGTCTCTATATTAATAAACCATTCCATTAAAAATAACTATGGCCCTGCTCTGTGGAAAAGTCTGACATGCTGCCCTTACATAGTAGTAATGATTTTACTGATCTTTCCAGTTACAGAACCACCGCAATGCTGTCACCCCTGTCCAAAGTACTCAAAAGGTGCATTCAATTATAACTGTTTTCCTTTATCACTAACAATTTACTATCCCCTGCACAACATGGTTTCTACCTTCACCATTGGGCCACTTCAGCCTTCCTTTGCTTTATCTCCACTGTAAATGAAAGCAGAAGTAGAGGCAACCTAGTCTCAGTATTCCTTGAATTGTCAAAGGCTTATGATACAATCTCACATGCAAAATCGTTATTTAAACTATCTTCTCTAGGCCTAGATCCTTCATCTATTTTCTGGTTTAACAGTTATATTTCAGAGCAGTAACAGGAGTTAAATAGTAAAAATGCCTTCTCTTTCTCCCAATTATCATTGCTGTCCCTCAGGGCTCTATCCTTAACAACCTATTTCTAACATATTTATAAATGAGAGGTATGCAGCTTCCAAACATAACTTTCTCATACAGTATGCAGATGCCATGAGGTCAAAACTACCAACATGAAAATTTCATCAAAATGTAAATTAAAGTCATGCTGCTAAATGCTAGGAGTCTAAACATGAAACTGCACGTATTGCAAGCATTCTTAACCCTGGAAGAAGCTGACATTTGTGCCGTCACAGAAATGTGGATCAAAGCTGCAGAGAGCACCCCAGCCATACCAGTTTACTCATACTCTCATTCATTCAAACACCAAGTTGTGGACAGCAAAACAAAAGGAGGTGGAGTTGCACAATATATAAAAGACATACAGATCTCTAGGCTGTTCAGACAGTATGATGCACAGGAAATACTCCAGGTGCAGTTAACAATTAACACGACTCCTATTCAAATCATAACTAGCTACAGGCCTCCAACTCTGACTCAAGATGCCCACTCCACCTATCTGGACCTCTTGGAATCTATCAAGATTCAACCCTTTACCCTAATCCTGGGTGACTTTAACTATCCAACCATAGATTGGAAGAAATACTCATGCCAAAACACAAGTGCACAGAGATTCCTTGATTTCGTCAATGCAAATGCCTTGAACCAGTTGGTTGACACCTCCACAGGTGGTGAAAATATCTTGGACTTGGTATTAACCAAAATAAGTAACCACTGCAGCATCCTTACAATGTCATCATCCCTGGTAAGATCTGACCACAAAACAGTCACTATCAAAGTCACCATTTCCCCCGACACTCCCCTTGCTAGGGTCAAACAAAAAAATATATCTCCAAAGCTGATTACAACCTCCTGAGGGAAGATATAAACAGCTTCACAGCCCCCTCTGACTCCACGAAAACTGGCACGTATGTCCAAACTTACACCAAAGTACTATATGAACATTTATATAGCTGCATGGACTCAGGAATACCAGACAGGATGAAATCCTCCTCCTCAAGGAAGAGTAAACATGTATGGTGGACATCTGCAATAAATAAACTCTATAATAAAAGGAAAAAATTGCTGTCCAGGACCAAGAAGGAGCAGGTATCTAATTGGAAGCAATATCTCCTGAGCCTGAACAAGCAAATAAGACCACTAGTGAAAATCTTCAAAGCAAACTTCGAGTCCAAATTGGCCACATCTACTAAAGACAATCATAAGGCTTTCTTTACATATGTTCACAATCATAAGGGAAGAACCCAGATCTGCTCAGAACTGGTAGTCAAGAACACCACATACACAAACCCTGTAGATATAGCCAACCTACTGGCAGACAGGTTCAGTGAAAACTTCACTCCTCTGTCCCCCCATCCATAAAACAGGGCATCCCCAGTACCTGACCCCCTTCCCTTATCTCTAGGGAGTAAGTCATCACTGCCTTCACAAAGGCAAAAAATACAGCCTCCATGGGACCTGATAATATCCCAGGCTGCATCCTAGATGAACTCAGACAGGAACTTGCAGCACATTTAGGCACCCCATTCAACAAAAGCCTGAGTACCAGCTTCATCTCAGCTGAGTGGAGAACAGCTACTGTCATCCCATTGAACAAAGGTGGAGTATCCACCAATCCAGGAAATTATAGACACATCAGCCTAACAAGCCTGATCTGCAAGGCCATGGAGAAGATTGTCATGGACCTCATTAACAAGGACACTGGCAACCTCTAGACCCTTGATCTCACACAGTTTGGTTTTGCCAAGGGGAGGTCATGCCTGTTAAATTTGGTTGACTTCTTTGTGACAGTCAACAAGGCCATAGACAAGGGGAAGATGGTGCACATCACCTACCTTGACCTGGCCAAGGCCTTCAATACTTTTCCCCACTCAAGTATAATAGAGGAACTCTCTCAACTAGGCATCAATCCATATGTTACCAGATGGGTAGCAAACTGACTCACTGATAGAGCCCACCTAGCCAAAATAGGGGAAGCCGCCTCAAGTAGTAGACCTGTAACAAGTGGTGTACCGCAGGGATTAGTCTTGGGGTCTCTGCTATTTTAGATATACTTCTCAGAGGTGCAGGCCAAATCTAGTGTGCTATGGCTCACCAAGGTTGCAGATGACTGCAAGCTGGGTGTTGTTATCAATTCCCCTAGTGATGTGGACATCCTCCAAGAGGGTCTCACCCAAACAAATGACTGGTGCCAGAAACATGGCCTCAAAGTGAATGCCAAAAAAATGCATCATCATCCCTTTTGGAGAAAATTACGTCCCCATAAATTGTCACATTGATAATAAGGCACTAAGCACACAATCATTCGTGAGGGACTTGGGAACCCAGTTTGATAGCAAACTGACTTTTGACCACTATATTGACTCCATTGTATGGAAAGCTTTCTACATGGCCCACCTTATTAGTAAGGATATCTCATCCAGCGACAATCCCTGCATTCTTCCCTTATAAGACTGATTATTGCATACAATGCTCCTTTTGGCATGTACCTCACAAAGCACATGCAGCAGCTGGAGAGACCACAGAGATTCCTCACCTGGAGAATCCAGGGCCTCAAACATCTACCCTGCACAGATAGGCTAAAAGCTCTGTCCTTCTACTCAGTCTCATGTAGACTCCTCAGAGATGACCTTTGTCTGGCATACAAAGCAACCTCAGATCCCGCCTTGATGGGACTGTTGCATATCCACAAGTCAAGCTCCATTTGAGTAACCCACATGCGAGACCTTGATCTGGTCTGTGACATAAATAGAACTTGTTGAAAGGACAGATTTATGTCCCAGAGACTCCCCTTTTGTGGAACAGACTCCCTCTCCATGTAAAGCAGAGTATCTCATTAATCCTTGTTAAGCGCAACCTGGATAACTGGATGGGGAACAGAAAATACACCCTTGAGATTATACCTATGCTCCTGCTGGACAGTGGCATAGGGTGCTGAGTTGTTGGAACATGGGCTAAATTCTTAGCTAGGCTTGCAAGGGCCTTAGGGCCAATAGCCTAGTCACTTCTTATGATCCCATGACTCTGCCACTATATGCACTACCTAAAACTTGAGCAAATTATAACAAATAACGCAAGAGTTATTTTTTCTGTTGAGTCACAGCTAAATGATTCACAACTGCTCCTTAACCCATAAAAAGTCAGAGCTGATTTTGTTTTTTTACTCCCAAACAGGTGTCTGAAAAAAATACTCTAACTTCAACCGACCTTACAAAGATTGAATTAGTAACATAAACCCAGCTTTTTTTTGGCATCACCACCTATGAAAACTTAAAATTTGATTATCAAACAAGATGTTAAAACAAAAACTTTGAGCCCCTTAGAGAATTAAACTTTACTTCACAGATTCAGCAACAAAAAGTTTGCTTATCTTTTTAATTCCAGCTCTTTTATATGTAACTCCTGTACGCATAAACTTACAGTGTACAATGCTACAATAAATTGACAACATTTCACTGTTTACCTCTTAGGCAACTACATTGGCCATAACTTAGGCACTGCCTAATTCTATCTCAATTAGTCACAATCCACAAGAACATATATAACCATGATAAATGTCCAGGCTTTATTCTAGTTCATCATTACAATCCTCCTAAATCAACTGATAAAATGCTTCTGACCCTCACCAAATCTAGTAATTCAGCAGGAGACGTCCTATACTTCACTTATGCCTCCAGAACATTGAATTCCATGTCTCTAGGCTTTTCTACAAACCAAATCTTTAAAATATCAAGCAAAACAATTCCTCATGGACACTTGGTTGTGTTACTATACTGCACTGGGATAGCTTAATGTCTATCCTACAGGTTACTAACAAACAACTGGCTACTGTGCAGCTCTCATTCAAAGAATCATGTATTATATGAGTTTCATCCCATACAAATGCATATGCCTAAACTACAACTGTGTATTTTTATACCGTATTAATTATATCTAACTACATTATATAATCTCTTTTGTACTTCAGATGCTCAGTTCTTTCCTGTTACACTCTAAAGTTTAAACTGTACAGTATTAATTTTATGCTTTTGTACATTTCTGTGTTTGTATTGTATTGTTTGCTCATGTATTACTTGTCTGTGTTGCTCTTCATCCTTGCTTTCTGCTGAAAAAAGGTTTCTGGACAGAAGGACAATCCTGGCAAACAAATATTAATAATCCAACAGACAAAAAGATAAATACAAATTAGACTCCTAGCGTTGAGTAGTGCCACCATAATGTTGCCAAAGTGGAGTCTGAGTTTGTAGTGTAGGAATATCAGAACTGGTTCTCTGCCTATGGAGGCAGCAAAGGCTTTAGACAGTAGGCAGAATCCCAGGTATTAGAGGCGTAAGCCATCCCTAGCAAAACAGGAAGTCTTAACTACAGTCCCATCCCAGCCTGACATATATTGGGTCCCCTTAGAATGAAACAACTATTCAGCTAATTGTAAAAATGGATTATCTTGTCTTGGTGTCGTGGCACCATTTAAGGTGAAGAGAAGGTACTACTCAAGACTAGTGTTTTTCCTGCCTCTAACACGTGTGGTGAGTTCTACCATATTTCCCTGCATGTCATCTTAGGTGCAGCACTTCAGATCATTCATTCCCACATGGGCAACTATTAGGTTGTAGCCATATTTTTTAGTTTTAAGGCCCCTTAGACTCTTGTGACGTCATAAATCCTAGCAATAGACAGCTTGCAGTCACCCTGTTCTTGTCCAGTTTAGTGACAGAGGGAGTCTGCATGCCTAGCTGTAGAGTCACCTATGATAAAAACATTTCCTTGTATAGATGTAGACTTAGTGCACCTACCGGCTTAGGGTGTTTTCCTGGGTACTCTTCAGTGAGCTGATCATTTATAAGTACATGTGGAAAAGGAGTGGGTGTTGCCTTCTTTGTTGGAGGCTAGACTCTTTTAGAGTGTGCTCTGGCAGGGTTTGGCATTTTTTTCTTTACAGTTTAGGCATACGTTGTGGATCTGTTGGTGTGTTGTGAGTGAAGTGGTGATGATGACATCTGATGGTCTCAGGGCATGTAATCTCAGAAACCCATGGCAATATGATTTAGTGTAGTTGTTACAAATACCTCATAAAAAGTTAGCCAATCTAATCTGCAGGTATGAAGACATTGTTGCTATAAACAACTGTAGGCTGATTCCAGACATTGTTTAAAATGAGAGGTAAACTGACAAAAGGTGTCAAACAGTATCCTATATAAAAGGAGGCAAAACAGGCAATCAAGGAGATATTGAGGATCTTAGAAAAGCAGGTGATACCCTTCAAAATCATTTCAGTAGTCAACAATCCATACTGGCCAGTCATGAAACTTGATGGCTCTTGTAGTCTTATTGTTGTTTATAGACAGTTAAATAACATTACCCCTGCCCTTTTCCCACTCAAAGGTAATATGTCAGACATGACTGTACAAATCAGTGATGATATGAAGCCATTTTTTACTCTTGACATCAGTAATTGATTTTGGGGATGATGCTATAGGATCGGGAGTCACAGTAGAAGTTTATTTTCACTGTTAAGGATCAACTGTAGATAAGAATGTCTCAGGGCTTTCATCAGTCTCTGTCAGTTTTCTTCATGGTCAGCAGGACATCCAATAAATTGTACCTGGAATATTATCCAGTATGTACACAACATTTTATTGGGTACAGAAAGTGAGAAATAACATTCTCAAAAATTAGAGGAATTGTTTGAGATCTTGAGGAAAAATGGCTAATATTAATCCCCAAAAACAGACAGTTTATGCAGACATCAGGCCCATTCTTGGGAACTGCAGCATCACATGGACAAAACAAAAATCAGTCCAGGCAAAAAGACACTAATCAAATAACTACTTTTGCAACCACTATTACATATTTGAGATAAGCACTGGAAGTTTTTAGTGTCTCCATACAGTGTATAGTATATTGCACTTTAAAGACCAAACCCTTAACAGACATGCTGAGGGATGGTAGCATGCAAAACAGACTGTCACAAACAGTCATCAATATTAAGATCAAAACATATCAACAGGGATTACAATGTGGAGAACATAATGACAGAATGGATGACTTAGCTATTCAAGGAGCGCTAGAGGTAAAAGATTTGGGGGACATTCATAGAAAAGAAACACTGATGGGCTTGAGTTATCACTGTCAAAAATTAAAAATACAAGCAAAATGATATCAGAGAAAGGCAAATTATTTGCTAAAATAGGTAAACCTAGAGAATTATATAATACCAGCAGCTTTATCTGTTCCTTCCCAATCTTTGAACTGCACCACTAAGTTCTGTGAGATCCCTCGATATGGGAAAACACTAATTTGGTCAAATAGTTGACCGACTGACTGATGAGCTGGTTATGACACCCAGAACCTGTGGATTTACTGTACACACCACCAAAAAACATGGAGTCATTTGTAGCAGAGCAATTTTCCAAATGGACCTGCATGACATTATATACCCATCCCCAATGCCA